>NW_023458586.1:181944-194478 GCF_013731165.1 Rhagoletis pomonella | reverse complement strand
TATTATTATTATTATTATTATTATTATTATTATTATTATTATTATTATTATTATTATTATTATTATTATTATTATTATTATTTTTGTTCGTAGGAGAGGGAAATGCTTTATGCACTGGCCGGGGGCGCTAGTCTTTACACTACATTCCCCGAGTGGGGGACTCCCACAGAAGCGTGTTAGGCTACAAACTAAAACCCAAACTCCCACCGCCCGCGCAAGAATCCCCGCACCGCACTCTGCATGTTTTCAGATGCAGGAGCGCGCTGTTAGAGCCTTGGGGCTGCTCTTTTGTAGGGGCGTTTCATTCGGGTGTCCTTAGTAGACAACCGTCCTCTCGTTTGCAGCGGAGTACGAATTTCACGTATCTCGCAACTGCTTCCCACTTTTCTGCGCTGGAGATCATTACCCCAATTATGTTGTTCGGAGTTATGTCTCGGTGTCTTTCTTCCAATATTCTGCGCGAAATCAAGAAGTGTTCGCAGGTGAAGAATGTATGGTACACGCTATCTTCGACGTTTCCACAGTAGTGACAGAACGGTGAGTCCACCCTTCACATTCTATGAAGATATTCTCGGAAGTAACCCTGAGCGGTGAGGAATTGCGTCAGGTAGAGATCCACTTCCCCATGTGGTCTGTTCAGCCATGTTTGAAGGTCGGCTATCAGGGAGTGCGTCCATCGACCTTTTGTGCACGCGTTCCAGTTTTGTTTCCACTGCTGGATCAGTTGCTCGCGCGCCCTTGCCGTGGCAGCTGCTCGACCTATCTCGGCACTGAAATCGTAAATCTCTTTTCACTCGGAAGCAAGTAGCTCAATTAGCATGACGCCAGAAATAACAAGGACCGCGTCCGCGGACACTGTACGGCTTATAGCGATCGTGCTCCGCGCAGCTTTTTCACATACTCCATGGATGTGTTCCCAGAATGTGAGTTTGCTGTCAAGATTCACCCCTAGGTATTTTGTAGACCTAGAAGTCATCACGAGTTGAGGTCCGACCATCATATTTATAATTGTTGGGATCCGTTTTCTGGTGAGGAGCACGATCTCCGTTTTGGTTGTAGCCAATTGCAGACCGTGATCGCTCATCCATCCACTGACGTTGCGCATGACCTGGTTTAGCTTGAGCTGTGCTAGCTGGACGTGTCTTGCTGTTATGACGGCGGCCACGTCGTCCGCGAAAGCGACAAGGAAGGCGCTCTCCGGCATTTCCGCGCGCAACAGACTATCATACGTGGCGTTCCAGAGGTCCGGGCCAAGTACAGACCCCTGTGCCGCTCCTCAGGTTATACGTCTGTTTCTCTGACCTTGTGTTGTAACGTACAAAAGCCAACGGTCTCTGAGGTAGTCCCGGATCATATCTAGCAAGTATGTTGGAGCCTTGAATGACCGTTCCAAGGCTTCCAGCATGTCGTCCCATCTTGCCGAGTTGAAGGCGTTCTTGACGTCCAGTATGACTAGCAGCACTACTGGCCGCGCCTGGTGGCAGGCTTCTTCGGCCTTATGTACCGCCTCGACTACTTCGCCAATTGCTCCTATAGTTGGGTGTCCCTTCCATGTTGTCATGATGTCGGGATGAAAGGCCTCCCTCGCTTTCTATGGTTGACGTCAAGCGTATTTTAAGCAGACTCTATATTATCTTGCCTGCTGTGTCTAGCATGCAGAGTGGCCGGAAGGATGAAGGAGAGTTTGGGTCCCCTTTGCCCTTGGGTATAAGCCCCAGTCTCACCTTCTTCCATTGGCTTGGGAAGACCCGGGCCCTAAGGCAGCTGTTGTACATGCTAAGCAGGAGATCAGTGCTCGTTTTCGCTGCTTACCTGATTGCCTCCGCTGGTATGCCATCTGGGCCTGGAGCCTTGCCGGCTTTCATGCTTCGCAGGGCTACCTTCAGCTCGTCTATCGAAAACAGTGGTGCCTCGGCTTGCTCCTCGACGAACACTGTATCTGCTCTTAGTGGGTGTGTGGGAAATAGCGCATCCACTATATTCTTAACTCGGGCTTCATCCATCGCTTGCGATGATGTGTGGAACTTTTTCATCACTATTTTGTATCCCTGGCCCCAGGGATCGCGGTCTACTTCGTCACATAGCGCTTTCCAGCAGTTCCGTTTACTCTTCTGTATCTCGCCCTAAGTGCTTTCTTAGCGCTTTTGTAGGCTGTTGCTCTGGTCGGCGCCTCAGTTCTACCACGAGCGCGCATTGCGAGTCTCCGCATTCTATGGCAGGCCCTTCGCAGCTCTGCAATTCGGGCATTCCACCAGTATACCTGCTTTTTACTTGACCATGCTCTCCTCTGTGGCATTGAGGCTTTGCATGACCGGTGAATGCAGCGCATGGTTTCTTCGACCAGCTTAGTACAAGACTCCCTGTTTTGGATCTCTCCCGTTGTGGGTGAAATACCTTGGGAATCTGCTAGGAGCGATGTATCGAACTTGCGAACATCGCCCCTGGACGGGTTCCATCCTGGTTTCCTGCGAGGGATACTACATGTTTGCCCTCGCGTTGTGTCAGTGACTTGGAAGGTGATGTATTTGTAGTCGCTACCACTCAGGTCTTCCATCAATCTCCTTCCGTGGGCCCTTCGAAGAAGGCTTTCCGAGACCAGGGTTATATCAGGGATAGAGTATCCAAAACCGGGCCTTCGATATGTAGGGTTCGATCCGGTGTTGAGGATGGTCAGGCCAATGCGGGCTGCCATTTCAAGGACCAGTCTTCCCCTGGTGTTTGTTTGGGGCATACCCCATTCCACGCCTCTTGCGGTGAAATCTCCAGCAACAATTATGTGGCCAGTTATATCGCGCAATTCGTCTTCAAGGTCTTCGAGCTTTCCCCTGAAGACAGGGACTGTGTCGTTTGGAGACAGGTAGCAGCTCACCAGAGTGATTTGCGCCATTTTAACCCAGACGTAGCAGCGTCCGACCCCGCTGCTCTCTGCGCGATGGTTAGGGTTAGCAATCCATATCGCGGCCGAGCCTGATTGGTCAACATGCCAGGTTTCCTTTGTTCTATAGGGTTCACTGATGATGACAGCGTCTGCTCTTTGTTCAAGAACCAGTTGGTCCAGCAGGTCATCAGCTACCCTACTCCTGTTCATATTGCCTTGTATAAATTTAATAATATTCTCCCAAGCTTTGTATTAGCCTCAGCAAGGGCATCCCTGAAGGCCTTGCACGCTCCCGACCCGGGCAGGTGATTGGCATTTTTCTGTCCATCTCCTGCCAAGCACAGGTAGCAGCTTGGGCTTTCTTTACATGCAGAGGCTATAAGGCCCTGCTGACCACATTTCCAGCATGAACTGCTTCTGTCTGGGCCTTTGCATGCCGCCTTTTTGTGACCATACTCCAGACAGCGGAAACACCTTTGGACATCCGCGCGCTCTCGTACGCGGCAGATAATCCAGCCTACTCGCAACTTCCCCTTTTCAGTAAGAGTCCGGCCTGGCAGTTCGTCGATTTCCACCACGGCCATTCTTTGTTCTCGCGGGTTTACAGCGAAGAGAGAGACGCGAAGTTGGCCATTCATCTTGTCTCCTAATTCCCCGCGTATAGCGCTCTCCACTTCTGGGGTCGTAGTTAGGTAATCCATGCCCAGAGCTTCTTGACGTAAACGTATAGTGAGAATACGGGCCTCTCCAAGCTGGCCAATGGTAGTGCACACATTTTCCTTAAATGCTGAGTGGTCGCCGCAGCGCTCCATTTCGATAAGCACGCCGCCTTCGCGGGTTTTCCGAACAGTTCGAATTACGGTCTCCATCTTCTCGGGTGGGAGCTTGCCAGGTATCGTTCCCAGCACCTCTGCATAGGTTTTGCCTTCAGCTGGCTTAATAATTAATTTGGCGGGGCTCTTCTTTTTTCTCACCCTCTTCTTTTTATTTCGGCTGGTCGCCTCGCCCTTATTGACCAAGCGTTCACCTGGGGCCGGCCCTGGCTTGGGCTTTCTGCCTTTTCCAACCGTTTTCCATTGATTATCTGGTACGGTTTTCTGTGCATTATTATCTTTATTTCCATTATTATTATTACCATTATTAATAATAATCTTATTACTACTATTATTATTATAGTTAGTGTTCTTTTTTTTCCGGCTCGCCTGTAGGGGAGTCGGATCGAGTTCGACCTCTCTTTTGCGAGCCAGGGCCAGCCTTTTGCAGCTCGGAAAGGGTAGATCCCTTCCGGCGCTGCTCTCGGAGGTAGCTTAGTATATTTAGGCTCTCCTCCATTTGGGCCATACCCGTTTTTATGTCCATGGACACATTCTTCTGCTTAGAGACAGCGGTCTGCATCTTCTTCAAGACGAGCCGAATCTGGGCCAATTGCTCATCTTCATTTCCTTCGCACGTTCCCAAGCTTGCGGTGGCATGCTTGTCCCTGTTTGCAGCAGCTGGCGTTTGATGACCACCATCCCGGTTGCCGGGAGTTGTCGTTTGCAGGGGTGTACCCATCTGCATCACGTCGACGGCTTTCTCCGTGCTCGTGGTGCCGGCTTTTGCCTGCAGATGAGTTTGTGGCGGGGAGCGCACAACTCTACTGCTCTTTCTAAATGCGCTGCATACTTCCTCGGGAACATCTACACCCATTAAATTTGTTTTTGTTATTTGTTTAATCATGTCAGTTCTATTGGGTCTCCGCTTCAAGCCGCTATCTCCACACGTAGCACAGTCCCTTTAAGTGTCCCGAAGTTCCCTTCTCTCAAAGAAGCAGGCCATCGCGAGGGTTGACACAAGTCCTTATGGGATATTGTGTTCAGAGCCAAGAGAGCGCAAAATCAGGAGTAAATCTCAACTGGACCGGTGCGGCCAACTAAGTGGCGATGTGTATTGAACGTACTTGAAGACCTGACCAGAGTTTTAACGAGACTGAGGCGATTGCAGCATTAGCCCACCAGCCATTTCTGTGAGGTGTCACCCTCACATACTAAAGTGGCGGAATACTTCTCTCGCCAGCCCAATATCGAACTAATCGTATACATGCTCCAGTATGCCATGAACAGGATCTAACTGGTCTCAATCTTGGGATGCTTTTTGGGAGGCGGCATCTGTTCGCCCGGACACAGGAGTTTCATCAAGCATTTCTGATCTTTTAAATCAGGCCCTCGTCTCCTGCCGCTCTTGGTCTGGGACTGCTTATTGGTTATTCAAAGCTAACCTACCGGAGTAGGCCGTTCACGATCCGCCCTGTGTGACCCCGGTAAAGTCCTGAGCTTAGCCCTTACCATTATTATTATTATTATTATTATTATTGTTATTATTATTATTATTATTATTTTTTTTTTTTGTTCGTAGGAGAGGGAAATGCTTTATGCACTGGCCGGGGGCGCTAGTCTCTATACTACCTTCCCTGAGTGTGGGACTCCCACCGAAGCGTGTTGGGCTACCCACTAAAACCCAAACTCCCACCGCCCCCGCAAGAATCCCGCATCTGGCACCGCAATTCTGCATGTCTTCAGATGCAAGCGCGCTCTTAGAGCCTTGGGGCTGCTCTTTTGTAGGGGCGTTTCATTCGGGTGTCCTCAGTAGACAACCCTCCTCTCGTTTGCAGCGGAGTACGAATTTCACGCATCTCGCAAGTGCTTCCCACTTTTCTGCGCTGGAGATCATTACCCCAACTATGTTGTTCGGAGTTATGTCTCCGTGTCTTTCTTCCAATATTCTGCGCGAAATCAAGAAGTGTTCGCAGGTGAAGAATGTGTGGTACACGTTATCTTCGACGTTACCACAGTAGTGACAGAACGGTGAGTCTACCCTTCACATTCTATGAAGATATTCTCGGAAGTTACCCTGAGCGGTGAGGAGTTGCGTCAGGTAGAGATCCACTTCCCATGTGGTCTATTCAGCCATGTCCGGTCGGCTATCAGGGAGTGCGTCCATCGGCCTTTTGTGCTCGCGTTCCAGTTTTGTTGCCACTGCTGGATCAGTTGCTCGCGCGCCCTTTCCGCGGCAGCTGCTCGACCTTTCTCGGCACTGAGATTGTAAATCTCTGTTCGCTCGTAAGCAAGTAGCTCAATTAGCATTACGCCAGAAATAACTAGGACCGCGTCCGCGGACACTATACGGTATGCAGAAGCAATGCGTAGTGCCCCTCTGCGCTGGACCGAAGACATTTGAATCCGGTATTTTTTGACTTTCAATGCGTCAGCCCATATTTCTGCCCCGTACGGGAGCACCGATTGGACCGCTGTCATCAGGAGCTTCCTGCGGCATGGCTTCGGGCCGCCCACTTTTGCCATCAGCCGGCTTAGATCCGCCGCGCTCTGCGCAGGTTTTTCTCATACTCCATGGATCTGTTCCCAGAATGTGAGTTTGCTGTCAAGCTTCACCCCTAGGTATTTTGTAGACCTAGAAGTCGTCACGAGTTGAGGTGCGACCATCATATTTATAATTGTTGGGATCCGTTTCCTGGTGAGGAGCACGATCTCCGTTTTGGCTAAAGCCAATTGCAGACCGTGATCACTCATCCATCCACTGACGTTGCGCATGACCTGGTTTAGCTTTAGCTGTGCTAGCTGGACATTTCTTGCAGTTATGATGGCGGCCACGTCGTCCGCGAAGGCGACAAGGAAGGCGCTCTCCGGCATTTCCGTGCGCAACAGACTGTCATACGTGGCGTTCCAGAGGTCCGGGCCAAGTACAGACCCCTGTGCCGCTCCGCCGGTTATACGTCTCTTTCTCTGACCTTGTGTTGTGTAGTACAAAATCCAACGGTCTCTGAGGTAGTCTCGGATCATATCTAGCAAGTAGCCATGTTGTCGGGGTGAAAGGTCTACCTCGCTTTCTATGGCTGACGTCAAGCGTATTCTGAGCAGACTCTCCATCATTTTGCCTGCTGTGTATAGCATGCAGAGTGGCCGGAAGGACGAAGGAGAGTTTGGGTCCCCTTTGCCTTTTGGTATAAGCACCAGTCTTGACTTTTTCCATTGGCTTGGGAAGACCCGGGCCCTAAGGCAGCTGTTGTACATGTTAAGCAGGAGATCAGGGCAAGGTTTCGTTGCTAACCAGATTGCCTCCCCTGGTATGCCATCTGGTCGTGGAGCCTTGCCGGCTTTCATGCTTCGCAGGGCTAGCTTCAGCTCGTCTGTCGAAAACAGTGGTGCCTCGGCTTGCTCTTCGACGAACACTGTATCGGCTCTTGGTGGGTGTGTGCGAAATAGCGCATCCACTATATTCTTAACTCGGGCCTCATCCATCGCTTGCGATGATGTATGGAACTTTTTCATCACTATTTTGTATCCCTGGCCCCAGGGATCGCGATCCACTTCGTCACATAGCGCTTTCCAGCAGTTCCGTTTACTCTTCAGTATCTTGGCCCCAAGTGCTTTCTACTACGAGCGCGCGTTGCGAGTCTCCGCATTCTATGGCAGGCCCTTCGCAGCTCAGCAATTCGGTCATTCCACCAGTATACCTGCTTTTTACCTGACCATGCTCTCCTCTGTGGGATTGAGGCTTTACATGCCCGGTGAATACAGCGCATGGTTTCTTCGACCAGCTTAGTACAAGACTTCCTGTTGTGGATCTCTGCCATTGTGGGTGAAATACCTTGGGAATCTGCTAGGAGTGACGTATCGAACTTGAGAACATTGACCCTATACGGGTTCCATCCTGGTTTCCTGCGAGGGATACTACGTGTTTGCCCTCGCGTTATGTCAGTGTCTTGGAAGGTGATGTAGTTGTGGTCGCTACCACTCAGGTCTTCCATCACTCTCGATCCGTCAGCCCTTCGAAGAAGGCTTTCTGAGACCAGGGTTATGTCAGGGATAGACTATCCAAAACCCGGCCTTCGATATGTAGGGGTCGTTCCGGTGTTGAGGATGGTCAGGCCAATGCGGGCTGCCATTTCAAGAACCAGTCTTCCCCTGGTGTTTGTTTGGGGCATACCCCATTCCACGCCTCTTGCGTTGATATCTCCAGCAACAATTATGCGGCCGGTTATATCGCGCAATTCGTCTTCAAGGTCTTCGAGTTTTTCCCTGAAGACAGGGACTGTGTCGTTTGGAGACAAGGTAGCAGCTCACCAGAGTGATTTGCGCCATTTTAACCCAGACGTAGCAGCGTCCGACCCTGCTGCTCGCTGCGCGATGGTTGGGGTTAGCAATCCATATCGCGGCCGAGCCTGATTGGCCAACATGCCAGGTTTCCTTTGTTCTATAGGGTTCACTGATGATGACAGCATCTGCTCTTTGTTCAAGAACCAATTGGTCCAGCAGGTCATCAGCTACCCTACTCCTGTTCATATTGCCTTGTATAAATTTAATCATATTCTCCCTGAAAGCCTTGCGCGCTCCCGACCCGGGCAGGATATTGGCATTTTTCTGTCCATCTCCTGCCGGGCACAGGTAGCAGCTTGGGCTTTCTTTAAATGCAGAGGCTATGTGGCCCTGCTGACCACATTTCCAGCATGAACTGCTTCTGTCTGGGCCTTTGCATGCCGCCTTTTTGTGGCCATACCCCAGACAGTGGAAACACCTTTGGACATCCGCGCGCTCTCGGACGCGGCAGATAATCCAACCTACCCGCAGCTTCCCCTTTTCATTAAGAGTCCGGGCTGGCAGTTCGTCGATTTCCACCACTCTGGAGTATACAGCGAGGAGAGAGACGCGAAGTTGGCCATTCATCTTGTCTCCTGACTCCCCGCGTGTAGCGTTATCCACTTCTGGGGCCGTGGTTAGGCAGTCCAAGCCGAGAACTTCTAGACGTAAACGTCTAGTGAGAATACGGGCGTCTCCAGGCTGGCCAATGGCAGGGCACACATTTTCCATAAATGCTGAGTGGTCGCCAGAGCGTCACGGCGCTCCATTTCGATGACCACGCCGCCTTCGCGGGTTCGAGTTCGAACTCTCTTTTGTGAGCCAGGGCCAGTTTTCTGCAGCTCGGAAAGTGTAGACCCCTTCCTGCGCTGCTCTCGGAGGTAGCTTAGTATATTTAGGCTCTCCTCGATTTGGGCCATATCCGTTTTTATGTTCATGGACACATTTTTCTGCTTGGAGGCAGCACTCTGCATCTTCTTCAAGACGAGCCGAATATGGGCCAATTTCTCATATTCATTTCCTTCGCACGTTCCCAAGCTTGCGGTGGCATGCTTGTCCCTGTTTGCAGCAGCTGGCGTTTTATGACCACCATCCCGGTTGCCGGGAGTTGTCGTTTGCAAAGGTGTACCCTTCTGCACCACGTCAACGGCTTTCTCCGTGCTCGTGGTGCTGGCTTTTGCCAGCATATGAGTTTGTTGGGGGGAGCGCACAACTCTACTGCTCTTTCTAAATGCGCTGCATACTTCCTCGGGAACATCTACACCCATTACATTTGTTTTTGTTATTTGTTTAATCATGTCAGTTCTATTGGGTCTCCGCTTCAAGCCGCTATCTCCACACGTAGCACAGTCGCTTTTAGTGTCCCGAAGTTTCCTTCTCTCACAGGAGCAGGCCATCGCGAGGGTTGACACAAGTCCTTATGGGATATTGTGTTCAGAGACAAGATAGCGCAAAACCAGGAGTAAATCTCAACTGGACCTGTGCGGCCAACTAAATGGCGACGTGTATTGAACGTACTTGAAGACCTGCCAGGGTTTTAACGAGACGGAGGCGATTGCAGCATTAGCCCGCCAGCCATTTCTGTGAGCTGTCACCCTCACATACTAAAGTGGTGGAATACTGCTCTCGCCAGCCCAATGTCGAATTAATCGTATACATGTTCCAGTATGCCATGAACAGGATCTAACTGGTCTCAATCCTGGGATGCTTTTTGGGAGGCGGCATCTGTTCGCCCGGACACAGGAGATTCATTAAGCATTTCTGATCTTTTAAATCAGGCCCCCGGCTCCTGCCGCTCTTGGTCTGGGACTGCTTATTGGTTATTCGCAGCTAACCCACCGAAGTAGGCCGTTCACGATCCACCCTGTGTGACCCCGGTAAGGCCCTGGGCTTAGCCCTTACCATTATTATTATTATTATTATTATTGTTATTATTATTATTGAATTGAAAGTGCGGCGGTATCGCAAAAATGGAGAGTGAAATTTTATACCCTAGCACACTTGTGCACAAGGGTATTATAACTTTGTTCACATAACGGTTGTTTGTAACAGGCAAAGCGAAACGAGATAGATGCAACAGCAAATGATCCGTGATCGGATTCATTTGCAGCCAACAGTACCTGACGTTCGTGACATTAACCAAACCATGCCACCGACCTTGAATCTTACCTGGATACCACCATCGATGGATCCTCCTCATGTTTCTTTGGTTGGTCCGTCACCCTTACAAACTCAAATGACCAATACCTACCGTGGTGTTAGAACGTCTCATACCGAAGAACCAATTAATGAGCCATCTCATTTATATCCGAATTATTCGCTATCCGGTCCACCGCAATCACGACCAAATCAGGCCACTATATTCGACGAATCTGCCCAAGCGGATGCAATGGATAGGAAATTTAGAGGCTTACCATCATGGATGGGACATGCTGAATTCGATGGCGTTCACGTAAACGAAAAATATCTATCGGTTGAAGATTATTTGGCTATTATTAGCTCATTTCGATATACGATCGGGGTACCCGACCATGAATTGGTTACGCGTTTGGTACCCACACTCACGGGGGCCGCTCGACAACGGTATTTCACCGAACTGAGAAAGTTCGGAGATTATCAGGATTTTTGCACAAAACTTCGTGCTCGTTTCCTCAACAAACTTACTCGGGCTCAAGTAATAATGTCATATGCGCAGATTAAATTCGACCCACGGTCGCAAACACTGTTGAAACATATCGATGACTTGACATTCCAATTGCAGGGTAATACCTGTGGCCTGGATGAACGGGATCACCTCGATATCATCATCGGTACCTTATCCGATCATCTTCGTGAACTCGTCCACACTCGACAAGTCCACACGTTAGAACAATTGCGTGAGTTCGCTCAGCGAATTGCACCAAATTCGTTCATTGTTGCCACATCCCGTCCGGAAAGAACCCGTTCGGATAGACAGCGATCAGAACCATGGGAAATTTCCGCACTACATGATTCGCCATATGATTCTTCACATTCGGAATATACCGCTTCGTTCCCTGGATCCGACTCAGATGATAGGGAATGTGCATACGTGGGCAAGCATAAGAAACCCTTTAAACCATCTCAGAAACGTATGGATTCGAAACCAGTCGGTGATTATAAAAATGACACAAATCGAAATGACAATGATACGAAAGCAGGAACCATCGTCGACCCATTTCTCACTGTCTCGTGTGGGGTCATCACTTCAAAAGGTGTCGAACCCAACCGAATCGGGTGATCTGCTACAAATGTACACGACCGGGAGTGACGTCAGATCAATTCCCGTGTTCAAAAAACGCATAAGTGAGTCGATTGGGAATAGTGGCCCATCGTACTCAGAATCCATAACTTTTTCTAAATCCACTGTCTCTAATAATCCTCATTCTACCGAAGTCCCTCTACAAATCGACACATCTTCAGTCCCGAGTTCCAGTAATAATTCTACTCTGATTCTTAACGAATATAATCAAACTAAAAGGGATGGCAAAGAACCATCAACCAAATGTTCTGAACGAACACCACCAATTACCAAACCTACTTCAGCTCGAGTCCCTAATCACAAACAAGACGCGGTTAATCAAGTTAACCAACCACGACCCCGCGATGTTTTCTTTATCTCAGAGAAATGTTTGACCTATAATATTCCGAACGATTGTCGCGATAATCTCACGGTTATGGTTAACAACCATTCTCATACGGTTTTACTCGATGGTGGAGCCGAAGTCACAGTCGTATCAGAAACGTTTTATGAGAAGCACAAATGGGGACAGTTGCAACCTACCAAAACATCCATTGGTCTTGCCGATAATTCGATCTCTTTTAAGGCCATTGGTAAAGTGTTATTATATACGGTCGGTAGTCTTACCCGAATTGTGCCAACTATTGTCGTTCCGATCTCACTGAAACACCCAATTATGGGACGGACATTCCTTGAGGCCTTCTTTTTCGACCTAGTGCAGAACCAATAAAAAGTGGAGCGATTTTTAAAAAATACAGCCAAAGGTGATAGGGAAGAGGTTGCATCGCCGAAAGTTGAAATGGTTACGGCGGATGAATTTATTAATTTTTGTAACCAATGGAGTGGGAAAGAACCAGCTCAGGTATCTTCTATGAGTAGTGATCTGGAGCCAATTGACGCTTCCACACTCGGTTTAGATGGTGATATAGATACTCCAAAAATAACCAGCGGCCTTCCACATAATCTCACTCCAGAACAAAGACAAATGTTGGACGCCGTTCTCAAACGTTTTAATCCAACTCCTGTGTCTGGTCCCTTAAATGTCACTAATCAGATCGAACACGTAATTGACACAGGTGATGCAAAACCCGTCATGAAACGCCAGTATCCAGTATCGCCATATGTGGCTGAACAAGTTCAAGCCGAACTGGACAAAATGCGTAGTCGTGACATCATTATGACCATCGAAGAAAGTCCTTGGCGGTCACCAATTCTGGCTGTAAAAAAGAAAGACGGAACTTGTCGCGTATGCTTGGACGCAAGAG
>NW_023458586.1:180248-181844 GCF_013731165.1 Rhagoletis pomonella | reverse complement strand
ACACTTGCTTAAGCTGAGAATTAAATAAACTGCTCAAAAATTCAACAGGTTATGGTCCCAAGTGAACGCAAATAGAACAAAGATTTTTACAATAGTAAGCAGCGTTGTGTATAAAAGCAAAAAATGGACATAAAAGCGCTGCACGATCAGCCCATGATTTCACATCGTCTAGATGGCACAAATTATCGTGCGTGGAAATTCCAATTCAACGCAATACTTACAAGCCAGGAATTACTGAGTGTGGTAGATGGAAACCTTCGGATAATGCATCGGAAAAAGACATAAAAGCTTGGTCTCAACGCGATGGCAAGGCGATGGCAATTTTGTTTGCATCGGTCGATTCGGAGCAGACCCTGCATCTACTTGATTGTAAGTCGGCATATGGTATTATGAATGTTCTGGAAAGTATCCATCAAAAGAAGTCTGATGTACGGTTAATGACACTGTACGAGGAATATTTTGCGATGAAAATGTCTGAAGAAGAGTCGGTAACGTCATATGTGTCAAAGGTACGTACAATTGTATCAGAGCTTGACGATCAAGGGGAAAAACTTTCGGACAATTTAAAAATGTGTCGAATAGTTAGCGTATTAACGCCAAAGTTTCATCATTTTCGGACAATCTGATACAACGTAAAAGAATGTCGGACGATTGACACGCTAATGTCGAAACTCCAGATGGAAGAAGACCAAATACACAAAATGGAAAACGGAGCAACGAGTAGCGGTGAATTCCAACCTAAGGCAGTGGCTTTTAGTGCAAAACAGGTGAGCAATAAGAAATACACCAAAATGCAGAGTTTACCAAATGAAAGGGAAGGTAATTCGAAATGTTATCTTTGTGGTGAAATTGGCCATTGGAAAAGAAACTGTCCTAGCCGTAATAAGAAAGAGGGAAACAACAAGTTCAAGAACTACAACAACAACAAACCCTGTTCATTTTCGGTGATAGACGACACTCTCTCAGCAAGTTATGATGATTCATGGATAGCGGATTCTGCGGCATCACGCGACACTACTTTTCGTCGTGAATGGTTTTCGAATTTCAGAGAGGATTGTAATCTTCCTGGTGTCAAAATAGCAAACGACCACATTCTTAAAGTTGAGGGCGTCGGTACAATCGATATCGAAATTTATATTGATGGAAATTGGGAAGCAACGAGTTTAAATGACGTTCGATACGTTCCCAAAGCAACAGTCAATTTATTTTCTATCAATCAAATTACGAGCAAGGGGTATAATGCAATGTTTACCAATGAAAGTTGTTTTATTTCTAGAACAAGAAATGGCAAAATTGTAGCTAGAGGTTACAAAGACAACAACAATATGGATAGAATGGCATTTAGAGTGAGAGATGTTGATCGAGTGTGCGTCTCATCGAATGAGCAAGTATCGGCAGGCTCATTGCAGCAATGGCATCGACGCCTCGGGCACGTTAACGTAGGAAAAATTAAAGCTATTTGTTCGAAAAATTTAGTAAAAGGTATCAAATTGACTAATATTAATGATTTCTTTTGTGAAGAATGTCAATTAGGTAAAATGCATCGATCAGCTCATCCTCTGAGTGAACCACGAACTTTAAAGAATGGGGAATGCA
>NW_023458586.1:177471-180148 GCF_013731165.1 Rhagoletis pomonella | reverse complement strand
TGCACCAAGATTATCGCAGAACAATTTTGTGGCGTCCTCTAGCTTAAAACGAATATCTGTCAGTAGCAGTGTTGCCGTTTTAGCCCTCTGGTGGCTAAATTTGGCTACCAAATTCTTTTTTTGGCCACAAAAATTTGAAATTGCCCCTAGCCCTTTTTTTAGCCCTTTTCAAAATTTATTCATCATTGACATTAAAATTTTGTATATGATTTTCATGAATTTAACTCTTCGCTTATAAAGCGAACGCCTTTCCTTTAAGGCAAATAAACTGTTCATTGTGTCGCTAGCTTAAGTGGTGGAAAAAGTTTGTTTATCGGTTGCTTCTTTTACCTTTAAGTAACGCAGAAGTTGAAAGGACGTTTTCTATAATAAATTTCGTTAAAAATAAGCACAGAAATAAAATGAATTTTGCAATGTTAAACGCTTTATTAACTGTAAGATATGGCTTAAAAAATGTACAGAAATGTTGTCATGATTTTGAAATTACAGATGATATCGTCAGGTTAATGAGAAATGAACAAAATTGTAACGACGAAGAATCGCTTAGCGATGATAGTATTGATATAGATATAGATATTTAATGTGTTAAAAAAAATGTTTATAGATTAAATTATTTTACTATGAGTCATTAAATGAATACTCTTTTGTTTGTTTGATACATACAGCGTCAGACAATAATAAAGCACCGACATTTTAATTCTTTGTAAATTATAACATAACATTTTAAAAATTTCTTTTACAAATGGATATTTTTCGAAGCATAGTTTGAAATTATTTAAGTTATTTAGTATTGTCCGACACTGTATATAGATATGATTCTAGTACTTATGTATTCTTAATGTGATCTCATTTTTTTGTTTATGTAAGAAATTAATTAATTAATAACATATGTATATGTATGTTTTTTTACGTTTCTGGGCCGTTATCTTATCCATTAACGATTTAACTATACTTTAAAATAGGTAAGTTGGCCGCCCTTAATATGCTTTATGTGTTACACAACAAGTTCATTTGTTGAATAAAATATTAATTCTTTCCAGAGTTTATTGTTTTTCTATATCATTACTTATAGAAAATGTTTGCGTGTATACTTATATATTTATATGTAGGTAAAAAAATTTAGCTACCATTTTTAGCCACAACGACGATTTTTAGCTCTTTTTTAGCCTGAATTTAGCTACCGCTAAAAATATTTCGTGGCAACACTGGTCAGTAGATCACGCAGCCACATTGCCTCTTCAGCGCCTTCACATAATGCAACATATTCCGATTCGGACGTTGACAATGTTACAGCAGACTGCCTACCGCTCTTCCACGTGATGACGCCATTCCCAAGCATAAATGCGTACCCTGTAATCGAACGACTAGTCTCGACGTCACGAGCATGGTCTGCCTCCGTGTAACCAACTAATGTACAATTTTCTGGTCCATATGTTATTTGCATATCTCGCGTGCAGTTCAAATAGCGAAATATTCTCTTTATTGCATTTACGTGTAACTGGTTTGGATTCTCCATAAAACGAAATACTTCTCCCACCGCATATGAGTTGTCTGGCCTTGATACAGTTGCAGCAAATTGCAGTGATCCACAAGCATTTCGGTATGGAAACTATACCTTACTGTCGCTGTCATAAGTTGTCGTCAACAAAGTGCCAATATCAGCAGGCGTTGAGATTGCTTTTGAATTTTCCATGTTGAAGCGCCTAAGTATTTTGCCGATATAAGTTGTTTGACTGATACTTACAGTTTTGAGCTGTCGATTACGCATAATTTCGATGCCTACATAAAAATTAGCATTGCCCAAAGTAATTTTAAATGCGTTTCGAAGCATCTCAATCATCGTGTCAATCGCCATTTTGCTACGGGATAAAAGTAGTCCATCACCAATATAAAGCAATCGAATTACCTCCTCTTTGCTGACTTCACCACAAAACACACAAGGATCACCGGTTGATTGATCGAAATTACATCCCTTGATAAAATCTACGAATTTTGAGTTCCACTCACGCGATGACTGTTTCAAGCCATATAAACTTCACTTCAGTAGGCCAACTTCGTCTTCTTCGTGTTTAATACCTTCCGAAACTTTCATGAAAATTCGCTCAGTTAAATGTGCATTCAGAAAAGCGGTTTTTACGCAATTTCCATATCATGAATGGCTGCCAATGCTAAAACACATCGCACTGACTCGTAGCGCACAACTGGAGAACAGGTTTCGCCGTAATCTACTCCACTACTTTGCGAATAACCTTTTGCGACAAGTCGAGCTTTGAACTTCGGTTCCTCATTTGGTGCTTGTTTGATTTTAAACATCCATTTACTTCCTACGACATTCTTACAGTCACTTGGTTTCTTTAAAATTTTCCATGTTTCATTTTCACTAAGGGAACTTAACTATTCTTCTATGGCTTTCGTCCATTCCGCATTCTGCTCTGACTTCATGGCTTCTTCGTATGAGTCCGGCTCGAAGAACATGGCTAAACAACCTCTTTCAGCATCATAAGGCACTATCTTTTTCGGATTTGAACGCAGTGATCTTGGGCTGACATCTTCACTATTATTTTCATAAGCAGGTGAAGTCACTATTTCTAATTTTGTAGGTTGAGTGCTCTCGTTATAGGTTGTATCTGTCGACTCATTTTCATCTTCACATGTTGGAAACGAAACATACTCACTT
>NW_023458586.1:175188-177371 GCF_013731165.1 Rhagoletis pomonella | reverse complement strand
TTTCCATGCGAAATTCAGTACAACTTGATCCCCCGCACTCAGATGTTACTGTTGACAATGGAACTGGATCCGCAACTGCCGTTGAATGTAGTACTGGTAATGTCACTGTAGGTACGCTAGCATAGGTTACTCCTCTTGATCTTCCAACGCCAAGTACTTTTGTTTGACAAATATAACACTCTATTGAATGGCAAGTAGGTTCTCTCCATATCATTGGTGTATCAAATTTTGTTTGTTGTCCTGATTCCCACTGAATCAATTCTACTCGACACGATGTACACAACGTGTTCGGTGTCCATGGTTTTTCAGCATTTTTAGGCTCAATTCCAAAATACTTGGAGTATAAAGTTTTGATATGATCTGAGAACACTCGTCGTCGCCTTATGATAGTATATTGGCCACACATGAAACAGAACATATCTGGATCCTTATTACACTCAAATTCTCGCGTCCTTTTACTCATTTTATTTTTTTTAATAAATCACGGTTTTGAAATTAGACTTATGAACTGAACTATCTCCGGCGAGCCTTGAAGATGTTATGAAGTTTCAAAGCGCATTAACTCATATTTATACTCGGAACAAGAATAAAATTGAAAAAATCAAATCTTACCTAGACAGAAAGGTTCCTTTTTATAACAAGCCGGGAAAAGAAAATACTACCTGTTTTAGATGTAGGCTTTAGAAATTTTCTGTGTCTTATAATTTTGAAAATCTACCTGCATACTTACCCATAACTGACGGAAATACATGTTTATAACTACATGCCTACAGCAGGTTTCGAACCCAACCACTCTTCCTTTCGATGCAACCACTCTACCTACTATAATACAATTCGAGTATTAAAAGTACTATTTGATTTATTTAAAGAAAAAGTGTTATCATTGTTATGGTGTTATTCGTTTATCCGGATAATATCTCACTTGCACTTTATACCTTTAATATATGTATGTATGTATAGGTACATACATTGAAGTTGCGCAACCTGGGTATTTTTATTTGATCGCTTATAACTTACGTAGTTTTGCATCGATTTTCTTCGATGATAGCTTATTTTTTTTGTAATACAACAGAGCTTAGGGAGAAAAAAAAAATCTGCAAAAAAATAAAAGGTTTTCGAGATCCTTCCCCGCAAAGTACAATTTTTTTTATATTTTTACAAAAAAAAATTGAAAAAATCGGTAATGATTGTTCGTTATCTTTGAATCTACAGGGCCTAGCAAAAAGTGTTGTATGCACAGTTTATAGAAAATTTTATTACCTTTTAAAAGCTTCAAACCGTTTTGAAATTGCTTAATTCGTTCTTGAGATATATATGATAAAGTGGACCCAATTTTTTTTTTTTTGCAAAAACGGTAAATTGCAAATATCTCAAAAACGGTACCATAGAATTAAAAATAACCTTGATTTTCGGAATCAGGGGGTGATTTTACATAAGAATTTCATAACGGCGTTTCTGGTAAAGAGAAAAAGTTGAAATTTGTGGTCCAGTGTTACCACTGCTACATATGAATATTTACAATAGTTATGAGACCTGAACTTGAAAATTTTTAACGTGAATGCGAAGTATCCGGGAGCACGACATGACTTTTATATTTAGAGCTCCTTTGCAGTGCGGAGAGTGATACAGCGATCGTACGAGAATGGAAACCACAGCTTGTTTTTAAAAGGTAACGCTTAATAAATGTTAAATTGTATCTCTAAAAATATGTTTGCAGGTGATTCTGGATACCCCTAGAGCCGTGGCTTATGACGCCGTTACCAAACCAACTGGAGCGTTCTCCTAAATTTCGCTATAATGAAGCTCTCTGCAAGGCTAGGAATCCCAGCGAAAGACTTTTCGGCGTCCTCAAAGGAACTTGGCGATGTCTTTCGCAACAAAGGGTTCTTTTGTACGATCCCGGGTTTGCTGGAAAGGTCGTAAATTCGTGCGCAGTACTGCATAATATTCGTTTGGGAGAGCAGCAAACGAAGGAACATGGCAACTTTGCAACCGAAAGTGGGGCAGACAGACTTCTTGGTAACTCTTATTCGTCATCTTCCGCTGCGAAACGAATCCAAGACAAATTAATAGCTAAATTTTTTTCCTAATAACTTCTAGTTACTTAATCATTTTTCTCCTTTAGACTGCGGCCAAAATTTCAAATATATACCCCATTGCCAAATTATAGCCGGACCACATAT
>NW_023458586.1:169725-175088 GCF_013731165.1 Rhagoletis pomonella | reverse complement strand
ACACTTGCTTAAGCTGAGAATTAAATAAACTGCTCAAAAATTCAACACATTTAAATTACGATCGCTTAACTGTAATCCTTAAATTATATACGATTACGATTACTTTAATTGTAATGATAAATGTTACCATTATGATTATAATAATAGTAATCTTAAAGATTCAAGGACTCAGATTACTGTAATCGTAATCATGAAATACATTTCTAAGAGGAAAACCACACAGGCCTGTGTTATTTTTGATTATGTACTTGGATGTGAAATAACATGTTTTCTTAAATTTTTTAAGCAGATTCGCGTTTCAGTGCAACGAACACACTTATTTTAAGCCACTTTACAAAATCTTTTATCAAGATACAAAAATTTCCATACGCAAATATTGCCACTGATAAAACTTATACATATCTGGCAAACAAAATTACATATGGTAGGCAATAATTTTCGCCTGTGGAGACGCGTCATTAGCTAGTCTTTCAGTGTTGTAAAGGGTAAAATATTATTGATTAAGGCTAAAAGGCGTTTAAACTGTTCAACTTTCATAGGGGATTAGTTTGTTAAATGGCCCATCAAGTCGATTGATCGTGTATGTTCTTGTGGCGTGATTGCACCAGCTGCTGGTGCGACTTCAAAAACTATTTGAAAATTTTGACGTGAGTGGTGAAATTGGCTCAATTTTCGAAGTAAAAAGTATTTAGGCGGAAATTTCTTGCACTATTTATATGAGTCAAAGCCGTGTTTGTGGAAGATTAAGTTCACGATATTGCAGTCGTGAATTAAAAAAAAAAAAAACAACAATGTTTAACAAAATGGTAGAACAATTATGAAATTTCGGCTCTAATCATTTCGATCTTTCCTCGACATCATTTGTAAAGAAATAATTATTGTACCAGCATGCTGGTAAGTTATACACCCCTATGCTGTAATCCGTAGTTTCGATTTTGCTACGAATCGTAAAATTGGTATGCTGAAATCCGCGTTGTCGTATCGTAATTTCGAAATTCGTAGGCCATCTTCGAAATTCGTAATATTGGTATGCCTGAATCCGACGTAGCTGTCATTTTTATGTATTTGTCGGAAATTTTGTACGAATAGCAACTCGTGTCGCAGCGAAGCCAATTGTTTTAAAATATCAATAAAATAAAGTGTGTAAACGCAAAATTATGTATGTATGTAAGTTGATGTGTGAATAGAAAAAAGAAAAAATTATTATAAAATGTTTACAAAATTAACAGATCGAAGATCACAACTAATCGCTCACAATACGAAAAACTGGCGGAATGCATGAGCGAAAGGCCGGACATTGGTCGAGGCTTTGTAAAAGGAGCTAAAGAGGATGTGGTGGAATTTTGGGAAAGCGTTCCAAGAATTAAAGCGGCACAATATCTAGTGAAATGGAGGGAGCTTACATTTTATCATTTAAGCTAAATGGATCAGAACAATCTCCTAGCAATATACTTTGTATATTAATGCAACTGTTAGCTGTTCTTCCTCTTGGGACAAAAGTGCACCGGCCACTGAATCCTTTGTATTCTACTTAGTTAAGGAAAAGTCTTTTCAAGTAATGATTAAACTAATTTTTTTTTAATTTCACTATTCACTTGCGATTATATTTATTTTGATTTGTTTCTGTCAAAGCAGCTGATTAAGAACTTGGAATTTCACTATTTTAGTTGGCAAGGCCGTTGATAGTTACGATCGGATTACAGCATACCAATTTTCGAATTTTCGGAACGGAGCTACGAATTCGTAATTACGAACTTTCGGATTACAACATACGGGTGATATGCTTCGAGTCTGATGGTACAATCACTTGATGGAGCCAGCGAGCTAGTGTGGTATATTTCCCCTTTTATACAAAAAGGTTTTTGGTTGGATAAAATATTAGCTTTTTTTCTAGAGTTCATTGTTTTTCTATACCATTACCCTTTGAAAATGTTTGCGTGTATACTTATATATGTATATTAGAGTGCATCACTCCCCATTAAAGTGGTCCAAAAATGTATGTACATATGTAAAAATAATTTTTAAAGCCGCCAGCCCCTAGGATTGTTCTATACCAAAAAAAAAAAATACAACCCTATTTTTTTATTTTGAAAAAAAACAAAACAAATTAGGGTGTGCTCAAAGCGCTCAAAGTTTTCAATCTATTTTATATGGGGAAAAAACAAATTTTCGTAGAAATAGTGTAGAATTCTTGAAAATCAATATTTTTCGATCGGAAAAGTTTGCTTATCTTCAGGAGATTCCCGGTAATAATACCCAATTGTTCCTTAAACAATTTTTTCGTGGTAACTATATTTTATAGGTCCTATAAAATGCAATGGGGGGACCAATAAAAAATCTTTAATCATAAAAAATGGTTAAGTAAACAATTGGATATTAATATTTGAAGTCTCCTGAAGAGAACCACGGTTTTACAATTGAAAAATATTGATTTTCAAGAGTTTTATACCATTTTTACGAAAATTTGTTTTTTCCCCATATAAAATACTTGCAAAGCTTTGAGCGCTGTGAGCACTCCCTAAATATTTTTTGATTTAAAAGAAAAAAATTAGGGGTATATTTATTTTCGGTTCAGAACAATCCTAGGTGGTGGCGCCATTAAAATTCCGACTTTAGTATTTTGGACCACTCTACTCCCCATATAAAAAAAAATCGGTACTATTTTTCCATTGGAATTATAAAATCTATTATATTTTAAGACGTCCACCAAAATATTTCGGAAAAATATTAAGATTTAAGTGAGCTGGACCGAGTTTTTGTGAGTTTTTTATGAATAAAAATAGTTTCTTAAAGATTTTTTTTTTTAAATTCCCTCAAATGATAAAACGGTTTAAGCTTAAAAAATTTGCATAAAAAAATTAAAAAAAAAAAAAATCAACGGAATCGTAATGTTGAGATTTTTGATGCTGTTTTTTAACTTTTTTCAAAGATCGGTATAAGAAAAACTTGATTAACTGAACCTAAACTGTTCCGATTTAGACTTAAGAGGTGTCATTGGAAAGGTATTTGCTCACCCTTTTTATTTCTTTTCTAATAAACTCATTCAAAGGATGAAAGAGAAAAGTAGTATGAACGAACGTCATTCAAAGTTGAATTAAGATGTGTTGGTGTTAGAAAAAAAATAAATTGGGACACGAATGACTTTTTTGGACAGAAATAAAAACAGTGTGATAATACCTTTCTACTGAGATCCCATAAGTCTAAATCAGAATAGTTTTGACCCAGTTATTCAAGTTTTTCGTAAATCGATATTTGAAAAAAGTTAAAAAAACCGTATCAAAAATCTCATTCTTACGCGATTCCGTTGAAAAGATTTTTAAATAATTTTACGCAGATTTTGTAAGCTTAATCTTTTTTGTCATCTGAGGGAACTTTTTTCAAAAAGTTCTTTAAGAAACTATTTTTATTCATAAAAAACTCCATTTTTGGATGTATTTTCAAATCGGTCAAGCTCACTTAAATCTTAATATTTTTCCGAAATATTGTGGTGGACGTCTTACAATATAATACATTTTGTAATCATGGCGGAAAAACCGCAACATTTTTTGGTGATGCAGTCTAATGTATATGTAAGTAAAAAATTTTAGCTACCATTTTTATCCACAACGACTTTAATTAGCTCCTTTTTGCCCTTTTTTTTTAAAGGAGTTTGGCTACCACCAAAAATTATTCGCGGCAACACTTGAACTGCATGATAAACTTGACTTAAGAAGCATATTAAAAGACTGTCAAAAATGTTTAATCACCCTAATCGAAGAACTTTTGAAACGATTACCTAGTCAATTAAATACTTTTAAAAAGCTTTGATTTTATCACCAAAAAAAGTGTGTGAATCACAAGAGGGCGAGTTTCTGGGACTTTGAAGGAAGAAAAGCAGTAGAAACTGAATATTTAAATCTTTTAACTTTCCCATGATATAACTTTTCTCAGAACCATTCTATCCGACTCTGAAGGATTTTAGATAATTTCTTAGGGACTGAAAACCGCAACAGGCAATAAAGTGTTCGGAAATATAAGTAAATTCATATTATTATCCTTGTCGCACTCACATGCTTTGTTGAGCGCATTTTTCCATAATGAATTCAACAAAAACTAAGATTCGAAATAGGATGAGGTTGGAAAGCCTTAATTCAATAGTTCGAATAAAGTGTTATATGAAGCCTAATAGTTTCTGCTGCAAAACCTTTTTCAATATCAAACAGTATGTTATCACGGTTGAATAGCTCAATATATGACAACAACAGAAATTCAGACACTATTGGAGATTTTGAAGAAATTGTGGAAATAGCTGATCTCGCCTTATTATAGGTTTTTATTTAATTTTTAGCCCGAGCTCTTAAAAGCGGATTGTGCGATTAATCAATTAATATGAATTATAATATATTTAATAATTGCGCAGCTCTACTACAAAATGTGTTGAACAAATATTTTTAAAAAGTATGCGTATTTTTAAAGAAAATTGTTTGTACATCACTATAATATAAGTGATTTGTGTTATTTATTATTACCCTCTGAAGGTATTATATTCGTTTTTGGTTTTAAAAACTATATTATAACAAGATTTCATTTTTAAAATAAAAGATTTGTTAAATTGATTTCATGAATTAAAAAAAAGAATTGGCGATTTTTGGCGATTTTTTTTCAGAAATTGCGCTTTTTTTAACAATCTGGACACACTGGTCTGAAGTCTCATATTTTCGTAGTAGGTACGAAAACGGTTTTGTACAATTAACGAAAACAATCGTGGCTCAAAACGACGAACAATTTCGTAAGATGTACGCAAGTTTTCATTACCCTGCAGGGAGTATGGAGGGAGACTATTAACTGTGTATTTTGTTCGAAAAAAGCTAACTACTTTTGTGTCAGACATAACTTAAAAATGATAGTATAAAATTTCGATCTTCCTTTTATTTGTCCTGAATATGAAAAAGAATCTGCGAAGTTCAGAAAAAAAATGTATTGAAAGTAATTTTTGTATGAGGATATTTAATAGAAACTTGTAAAGAAAACCAACTCCCGATTGCGTCTGCATGACTCCTGCACGACTTTACAATTCACTTTAAGTTGGTTTTGTCATATCTAATTAAAAGTGAGGTATTAATCGAAATCTCGCCAAAAAGCTAACTATAAGTTGGTTAGTTTTAACAATTGATAATTTTTCACTGCAGGGTATATTTACGCAGTTTTTATTTTTAGTGATTTCAGTGGTTTTCAGGGACCAAAAGGAGAATAAAAATTTAATCACGAAAAGTTTCGAGAAACAAATTTTTATACTTTTTCTTAGCATTACCGTGCATTACTACCCTGCAGGGAGTTACGTTAGCTTATACCTAACTTTAGTCTGTTTACGCGAACACTAGTGC
>NW_023458586.1:165773-169625 GCF_013731165.1 Rhagoletis pomonella | reverse complement strand
ATTCACGTAGATATATCAATATTACGTTCAACATTTCGTTTAAAATGTCAGATTTCCTGCAAATACATTAGAATTTACGAAAGGAATTTCACTACTAATTGCATACTTTGCGTACTTTTCTACTACCATTTTCGAAACACGGGATTACATTCTTGCCCTTTCTCTGTCCTTCGTAAATGCAACCTTTTGTAAGGGAGTGTCAAACCGCAGCTGTCAATAATTATCTAACCTTGTATTATTGAATCATGATCAAAAACCAAATACAAGTAATTGTTGTATTTGTTGAATCGATAGGTATCACCTTTTATGTATTCGCCTCGCAATGTTCGTTGTATATCTAACATTAAGCTCTACCCAGAATTACACCGGACGACGGTAAAGCGGTCGGCGGTAAGTGAACAGCTGTACAGTATATTTTCTGTGCGTGCGCATATGTATGTAGATTTGCTGAAAATAAGAATGGATGCAAACATGAGAAAACTTGTTAAAATAATACAAATTATTGCAATCAACACTCAATCAACAATGCGCCGTCCTCGCTGGACTGTAAAAATAGAAATAAATTTAAATCAACAAAAACATCGGCGGCCATAAGGTGACCAGCATTTTTAGCATTCCAGGAGGACAAATTCTCTATATTGAAAACACAATAAAATTGTAGTTTAAAAAACTAAGCTATTATAATTTCCATTCGTACTGTCATCAGGTATGTAAATTAAGAATAGAAATCGCTGCATCTTTTAGGCGCATCAATATTACATAGTTACATCCCGAGCTAATAAAAGGGAGGTACAAAATGTGTTTTATATATTTTAACACATATATAACGAATACTTAAGTTAACATTGTTAAAAAAAGCAAACACAATTTAAAGTTGCTTTAAACACAAGTCAAACAAGTTAATAGTACACTGCGTTGCATAATAACAAGACCGAAACATATTACCGTTGATTTTTGGCAATTTTTTTTTTGTTGACCGTGTTGTTAATTTTCTTCCATATAAAAAAATTTCGAACATACTTTGTATTGAAGAAAATGTGTGACACCGTAAAAAATCCAAAAATCAACGTTAATTTGGTAGAAATATGAAATCGCACTTTATTATATTAAAATTGGATGGACTATAAAATTGCATACACAAAACTATACCCAAAATTCTTAAAAAAGCTTAACATTTTGGGGAAAGTTCGCTGAATTTTTATAATATTTGCACAAAGTTTGAATTTGTATCGTGTTTGCTATAGAATGAACAATATTTGTATAAGAAAATAATTGAAATTAAATAATATATATATAAATAGCTGTTTTCTATTGGATTACACAGTCCTGCGAAATCTAATTTTTCCCCTTTCCAATACTTATGTTATTTAATATCTGGGTTAGGGCTGCTAGACGTCCTGGTTTTTCGGGATTTGTCTTGATTTAGACAAATTGTCCTTTTCTGTTTTTTTTTATGACACTCCAATTTTTAGCAGATATTTGCTCTTCTGTCATTAGTAGTCGAAAACTTAAATTGTTCTATTTTTTTTTTTTTTAATGACACTCCAATATTAGCACATATTTGCTATGAAAAGAGGTAAAGTCTTCTGTCATTAGTAGTCGAAAACTGATAACGAAACTTTTTTTCTAACATGTTGAATATCTGGTGGGCTTATCTTCTTTCTGTTTAGTTTATTTGGTTAAAATTTTATTTTTCAGGCGAATGCCAAAAAAGTGAAAGTTCCTGATCAGGCTGAGGGGTTATGCATAAATACTACCCAGTAGATAATATCAGGAACTAAAATCTTATCCAAAAGACCTTTCAGAAAGTTATTCCTTTACCCCTAATTTTTTGTATGGAGCGGCACAAATTGAAGGGCTTCTGCATTCGCTACTCAAAAAAGAGCTTTCAGAAAGGCTTTTGTAGGGCGCCTTTTGAATAAGTTCTTTTAAAGTTTTCTTAATTCATAAAAATCATACTTTTTAAGGAATTTTTTTAAGGTTCATATCAAATAGTTTTATGTAGACTTGAAATGCTTATTGAATCTTATTTGTAATGCTAAGTATTATAAATATATACCTAAGTATATTCGCGTAAATTGTAGATAGGAAACACCTTTCTAGGAAGCATGCAGGGAAGCGCTTTTTTCAGTCCTTGTTGGGCAAGTCTTTTAGAATGGCTTCACTTAAGACAGCCTACGTAAATTATCTTCAGGTTTTGCAAATACAAAATGGCAAAAATAATCACGAAGCGCGTAGAAGGATATGCGGAAATTTGTTAATGGTGGTTAGGCAAACATTGAAGACCACGTTAAAGGCGCCGCTTTTTCCAAGTAACTTCACCGTCAAGATAAATTTGTTCTTTTATAATTAAAAATTCAGAATTTGAGCGTTTCATCATCATTAATCATTCAGCTCTACGGATTGTGCCACAAAACTACATTTGTTATAATATCAGAACCAAAGAAGCTGTACTTATGGGGAATACATTAGCACCATATTCACTTGTATCTTCGTTTTTGATTTGGATTAGAAGTGTCTTAGTCGATGTGTTCAGGATTATGGCAGCCCCAGCACTTGTGTTATTTCGATGTTAACGCTACCCTGCAGTGAAAAATTATCAATTGTTAAAACTAACCAACTTATAGTTAGCTTTTTAGCGAGATTTCGATTAATACCTCACTTTTAATTAGCTATGACAAAACCAACTTAAAGTGAATTGTAAAGTCGTGCAGGAGTTATGCAGACGCAATCGGGAGTTGGTTTTCTTTACAAGTTTCTATTAAATATCCTCATACAAAAATTACTTTCAATACACTTTTTTTCTGAACTTCGCAGATTCTTTTTCATATTCAGGACAAATAAAAGGAAGATCGAAATTTTATACTATCATTTTGAAGTTATGTCTGACGGTGTTCGAATATGGGGCCACCCAGAGCAGAATATGTAAACAAATATGAAATGTAATAAAATAAAGTAAATAAATTATTGATATTTTATGTCCAAAAGTAGTCAGTTACAAGTTAGTTGACATGTAATGCAGAGGTATCCAGGTCTGACTTTTTTGCGGCCATCGCCCCACAAAAGTAGTTAGCTTTTTTCGAACAAAATACACAGTTAATAGTTAGCACTAGTGTTCGCGTAAACAGACTAAAGTTAGGTATAAGCTAACGTAACTCCCTGCAGGGTAGTAATGCACGGTAATGCTAAGAAAAAGTATAAAAATTTGTTTCTCGAAACTTTTCGTGATTAAATTTTTATTCTCCTTTTGGTCCCTGAAAACCACTGAAATCACTAAAAATAAAAACTGCGTAAATATACCCTGCAGTGAAAAATTATCAATTGTTAAAACTAACCAACTTATAGTTAGCTTTTTGGCGAGATTTCGATTAATACCTCACTTTTAATTAGATATGACAAAACCAACTTAAAGTGAATTGTAAAGTCGTGCAGGAGTCATGCAGACGCAATCGGGAGTTGGTTTTCTTTACAAGTTTCTATTAAATATCCTCATACAAAAATTACTTTCAATACATTTTTTTTCTGAACTTCGCAGATTCTTTTTCATATTCAGGACAAATAAAAGGAAGATCGAAATTTTATACTATCATTTTTAAGTTATGTCTGACACAAAAGTAGTTAGCTTTTTTCGAACAAAATACACAGTTAATAGTCTCCCTCCATACTCCCTGCAGGGTAATGAAAACTTGCGTACATCTTACGAAATTGTTCGTCGTTTTGAGCCACGATTGTTTTCGTTAATTGTACAAAACCGTTTTCGTACCTACTACGAAAATATGAGACTTCAGACCAGTGTGTCCAGATTGTTAAAAAAAGCGCAATTTCTGAAAAAAAATCGCCAAAAATCGCCAA
>NW_023458586.1:158687-165673 GCF_013731165.1 Rhagoletis pomonella | reverse complement strand
TAACATGAGAATATGTATATAAAGAGTGTTAACATAATATGCGAGTGCACGATTGAGAGAATACATTCCTCTCTTAACGAATTTGACAGAATCGTTGTTTGCATGACGTCACACTTGTGCAACTTGTTTACGCTTTCCTTGCAACATTTTTTCTTCTTCTTCCATTCTTGCTCACGTTTTGGCATTTCTCTCTCGCAATTGCACCAGTGTGACGTCACACAAAAGTTATTCTCAAAAATCCTCTCTGATCGGCGCAATCTTGTATTCTATCATTCTTGATGCGAGTGTTTATGTACATAAGAATTGAGTTAACATAACATTCTTGAACATATGAGAGTGTAAAATGTTAAAATGCTATGTATGTATGTATATTTTCTAACAAAATGTAATCGTAGTCAAAAATTACCCAGCTCTGTTACATACATACATTTTTCATAACGGTTTCAATATCTAGAGTTATTTGAAAACAAGTGTGAGATAAAGTTTTGCTCTACTAAGACAATGACATGATCATTGAAGAGAACCTTCATTAATTCTTTAACCGAATTTCTTCCATGCAATGAAATGACAAAAAATGTATGCCATTTTAAAAATGCAATGTGGAAAAAACAGGATGACACGGGTAGTGTTTAAAACCCAATATAGTGGTAAACTTTTTTTCATTTAATGCCTAGTGAAAACTCAATGTTAGCCCTATTTAAGAAAACTGTTAATTTTTTTAGAAATTTTGTTTGTTTTTTTTTACCACGAATGAGAAAAAATTTTACGTTTTACTTCAAAACTAACCACTATTTTAGGAAGTGTAATAGAGCTAGTGCTTCCCACTTCATATTTTCGAGTAAAAAATCTAGATTGTTATAAAAACCCGCTACAAAAAAGCTAAGTTCAACAAAACAAAAGCTGAAAAATAAATAGGTTTACATTAATATAATTTTAATCAAATTCATTAAAAACACTACTTGAAAGTGAAACTGATAATTAAATAATATGTAAAATAACGTTGATTTTGGGCATTTTTTTACGGTGTTACTCATTTTGAAAATGAGCGACACTGCCAACAAAAAGAAATGCCAAAAATCAACGGTCTTTCGGTCTTATAATTATGCAACGCAGTGTACTATTAACTTGTTTGATTTGTGTTTAGAGCAACTTTGAATTGCTTTTACTTTTTTTAACAACGTTAATTTATTCGTTATTTATGTGTTAAAATAAGTATAAAACAAATTTTTTGTGTTTTCAATGTGGAGAATTTGTCCTCCTGGAATGCTAAAAAATTCTGGTCACCTCACCATAAACCAATTTGACAACATTTTGAAGGAAACTTAAAACATTAGTCACATTCGATAGAGAACATTCCAAATAACATTTCTCAGTCCCCCTCACTTTTCTAACTTGCACAGCGAACGCTCACCGTTGATCGGAAACAGAATATTCCAACGTTGCTTATAAATAAATGTTCGCTCTCTGGAAAATTCGTGACGGTTTTAAGTTAATATTTTGATTTCTGCATTGTATTCTTAAAAAGTAGTGATAGATCCGAATACAGAAGGTAATAATGCGTTTAAGTGTTAAATCTTTTTCATCATTTTACTAAGCAAAAGGTCAATTTAAATGCAACGAAAACCGAGTATTTTTTTAATTTATTGAATATTAACGAATTTGTTGTATCCCCGGGAGAGACCGCGTTATTATTCTTTGTTCAATTGAAAGCTTAGAAATTTATCTAATGTATTGTGGAAAGATTTCCGGCAGAAATTGACAGATAAGTGGTATATCTTTACTTAGAAAATGTATTAAAGAAAAATCTAAACACGCAACTAGTATATAGTAACACTACTTTAGATCTATTTTAACACTAAAATTAAACTTTTTATATGAATTTGAAGCCGTTGCGCCAGAATATGAATCCAACTCATTAAAAACAAGTAAGAAAGTCTAAGTTCGGGCGGAGCCAAACATTAAATACCGGGCGCAAGTATAAAATATATGTTTTTCACCTTTCCGAAAGCTACCGCTACATGGCAAGCCGGGGTGCATCAATTTTGAGTAAATTAGCTGCCTTATATTTCGAAATATTGAAGTTTCAAGCATTTCTGAAATCTACCGTTATATGAAAAGCGACCGTTATTTTAGTCCGATTTCAATAATTTTCAACGTTTTGCTTTTATGTGGCAAGCACAATAACCATACCGAGTTTGGTACAAATTGGTAGAACCGTTACATATATGTGATCATAAGTGGGCGGTGCCACGCCCATTTTCCAAAATTTATTACAAACGTATACCTTGGTAAAGAATTGTTGCAAGCATCAATTTTGAATAAATTAGCTTTAATATTTACTGATTTATCGAAGACTTGGTATTTCTCGAATTTATCGTTATATGGGATGTGGGCGTTGTCCAATTTTAAAAATTTTCGGCCATTTGGTATGCTGTACCAAGGCCAACAACTGTGCCAACTTTGGAAGAAATTGGTGCAGCGGATGCCAATATACACATGTAACCATAAGTGGGCGTGGTTATGCCCATTTTCCTAAAATTTACAATATTCTTATTTTTCGTCTAAAAATTATTGTAAATATCTATTTTGAGTGAATAATCTTCAGTAGTTACTAAAATATCGCAGTTTTCGTATTTCTGAAAATTACCGTTATATGGGAGGTAGGCGTGGTTATTGTCCGATTTTGCCCATCTTCAACACCATCCGTCTACGTCCAAAAGAAGTGCACGTACCAAGTTTCGTTAAGATAGCTCAATTTTTACTCGAGTTATCGTGTGCACAGACAGACGGACGGACACACAGTCACCGCTTAATCGATTTCTCTTTTCATTCTGATCCTTTATGTATACATCGTTTTGCCTGTTACAAACAACCGTTATGTGAGCAAAGTAATAATACCCTTGTGCACAAGTGCGCTCGGGTATAAAAATAGTTTTCGAGATATAGCAAAAGTCATCTTTTCTAGGACCTTTCGGTCATGTTGCTAGAAATCTGCGGGAATGTAAGGCGAACCCAACTGTGCTATGTTTTTCGGAATAAACATTTATTTTTCTTTACATTAGTGTTATATAAGTACGGTGACTATCCGTCCTGTATTATACGGGGCAGTCCTCTTATTTGACCAATTGTCCTGGCAATAAATTTATTTGATACGGGACACCAAATGTTCTGCATTTCTGTTAATGTCCCGTATTTGTCCCGTAATCGGGGTTCGGTATTTCGACGCCTTAAAGCACATTAAAATGGCATGCCTATCAACCAGTCTGAATGCCTGTGTTTCGAATCGAGGAACACATACAGTGGCTAAAATATAAATTAGGATTTTACATTTTAGCAAGGTTCGGCTATTTTTCTTTTGTTTATTTGATGTTTATTATATATTTTTTTTAAGTAAAGCTCTTTTCCTAACAAAAACCATATATGTAAATCCAAATTTCCGACTTTATGCAAAAACTATGAGAATTAATTCTGCAAATTTTCACCAAAATTTCAAACTTTTTAATCAGAACCTTACCTTTGCAGTTTTGTAGCTCATTAAAATTTAGTATAATAAAATGCAAGTGCAACGTGCTTCTCAATTTCTTCCCTATCAACATATTGTCGAACACACTAACTTTGTATGAAAAAAATGCGTAGAACCGTCGACAAAAAAATTGCCAAAAATTAACGGTAAGTCCTAGCTAGTTAAAACTTGCACTTTATCGTACTTAAATTTAAAGAAACTTTTGTAAAAAATTTTGTGGAGTAAAAATCTCGAGAAAATATATCCACAAATTTGTGATGTTACTATAAGGATGCTGTTTCAGGGCTAATACACACATCTAAGATCATTTAAGAAGGTGTTAAGATCTGTTAGCTTTTATCGAAAAAAATTGCAAATTTTTTGTTTGTCCCGTATTCGGCTCGCATAAATATGGTCACCGTATATATAAGTGATGATCAAAAAAATTGTTTTGGGTAGACAAGCGTTTAAATTTAAATGATTGTCAATTTAGATAATTCTAAAATATTTCAGTAAATATTGTATCCAAATTGTTGAAAATTGGTATGTGAAGTAAAATTTTGGAACAAAATAGGATTATTATGAAATTTTTTGAAAATGGGAGTGGCCCCGCCCACCTATGATGAAATGCTGTATATCAGTATCCGCTCCACCAATCCGTACCAAACTCGGTATGAGCCTTGCTTAGGGTATATCTAACATATGTCCTAAAAATCCTTGAAATCCCGCTATAACCATGCCCACTTCCCATATAACGGTACAGAAACACGAAAACTGCGAGAAATCAGTAACTACTCAAGCTAATTCACTCAAAATCGAATTTGGATAACCTCTTAGCATGAAACTAGATTATTATAATTTTTTTGGATAATGGGCGTGGCGCCGCCCACTTATGAACACAAATATATATCTCGGTTACCGATTTATCAATTTGTACCAAACTCGGTGCACTTAATTGAATAACCTTGATATGGAAAAGCAATTCGTTGAAAATACGAAAACTCCGTAATCAGGGACGCTAATTTACTCCAAGTTAATACTTACAACATTCTCTTAACAATAATTAAGACTGTTATATTACTGTTATTATTACAAAAATGTAGTTTTATTACATTTTCTTACCTATACTGTGATACATATTTGAGTTGTCGAATTCCCTAAATTAAAGTTGAATTTGATTTTTTAAACCGGTGGCAACCCTGGGAGGTTGCTTAGAGGCAAAGCATTTTCAAACCCATTTCCATTGATACCCATATTGCAGCAATTCATTTAACTAATTGAACAAAAATGTTTAACAGGGGGCAACTTTGTTAATGTTTTATCCTCACCGACACGAACACGTAAATATGCGTGTTCCTACAATCAGACCACGCCAACATGGAGTATATCGATGTCAAACGTTAAAGGCGCAGCGGTCAACGACGTAGCGTAGACGTAGGTTGACGCATACATGATCTACCTTATGGGATTCGCGTGTTAACGAAAACTCACCACCGCATAGCGGTGACGTTGCCGTTGCTTCTCTCTCTCTCTATCAACAGTAAGTTTGATATGCTGCTACGTACGTCAACCTACGTTTACGCTACGTCGTTGACTAACTGCGCTTTAAACCACTTTATTTTCTATGTTTTGATGGAATAACACTGTGGAACAAATTCAGGTTAGCAAAAGTTAGGTCGATTCTGAGAGTGAGGGGTGAAAATAGAGGCTAAATTAGAAGACCCGTAACGCGGCGTTTGTTTATGTTAGTTCGAATTTTTTTTTAATCGACCTTCGAACTTTGCAGTTAAATGCCGATTTTCAGCATATTGTTTATATGGTTTTTTGGCTATAACTCGTCGACTAATTGATATTTTTTCAATCTGTTAAAGCCAAATTATTGCTAGAGACCTGTGCAACCATATATGTAATACTCCTATATTGGCAGTAAGAGCTAGTACCGTCCGAAAACACTACAGTACAGATATATCAATAAACACGTATGAAAGAAAAGGAACATATACGTTTATAAATAAACATGTACACGACACATATACAAAAACGGCACTCAAGTACACAATAGATTGACAAAAACAGTACTAGACTGTCTCGCTCTGATTTCGGAATGCTTACACATTGAGAAGTTAGCTTACTGCCAATATAGAAGTATTACATATATGTGTGCAACAATTAAAATTTAAAAAAATATTGATTTAGAAAATTTTTGTAGTGCTTATGAAGCAAAATGTTGGACATTTTTTTAATGCTTTTTGAACATATTTTCCACAAAACTAAGTCTTTTTTGCTTTCTATTTGATCTATAAAATGCTTCTCAGTTTCTTCAGTAAATTTCATTTGAAAAGAAAACAATCATAATACAAAACTTGCGTTTTCCAGCTTAATATTAATTTACTTCTCATTTCTTATGTACCAATTTTTTCAGTGTTGGTTTTGAAGAAACATTGAAAAAGAAATTATAAAAATATGGAAAAAATATAATTTTGAAATGTTAGTTATGAAAAGTTTTAAGTAAAAAAATTAAATAAATTAAATTAATGATTTGGCCAGTTGCCGTTTAGCAGGCGGCTGCACCCAACTTTGCAGACTGCGAGTTTGTGCATATGTACATAAGTAAAGACCACGCTATGTACTCGTACTTATGTACATGTCTTTATGTGGCTATTTGCAGCCAACGGTATATTTTATTTTTCAAGCGCGTGGGGCTATGTACTATGTATATTACAATTAACGGCCCTTTTGGGTAACGGAGCTCACAACTGTCATGCACCGGGATACGCACGTAGATTGTAGTCTCTATGCGTTCGGCGTCTACTTTTAGCCGACTAAAATTCCGTGTACCAGGACACACACATGTACATATAAGTAAAATAACGACACTTTTGGGTAACGGGGCTCACAATTGTCATGCACCGGGATACGCACGTAGATTTTAGTCTCTATGCGTGCGACAATTACTTTTAAGCGACTAAAGTTCCGTGTACCGGGACACGCACAATGCTTTTATGCTTTTTTCTAACGTATTAGCACTTTTACTTGTGGGCGCTTAATATTCGCACCTTCTGACACCAATTGTAGGGGGCAATGAAACTATAACCCGCTATTTTAAATGTACAATAGTTTTATTTAAGCGTTCACTTACACAACATAGTTCGGTTTAACGTACAGTCTAACATTTACACAACTTTAATTTAAAAAGAAAAAGGCTCGCCGCCACACCGCGCACCGCTGAACCGCTCGCTTCGACTCTCAATCTCAATCTGCCAAGCTTCACTCGCAAGTCCTCTTTTTTCTATTCATTTACAGTCTGTCAATCGGTTCTTTTCCCGGGGTTCATCGCGTCGTTGTGAAGTGTTGCATTTTTGGGTAGTCGACTCGTAAGTAGTTTAACGTTAGTAGTTACGTCCTGTCCGTGTCGCTTTGTCAACCGATCCTACATGTATATATTAATACGCTAACGAAATCCCATACAAATCTATTCCTCCCT
>NW_023458586.1:157880-158677 GCF_013731165.1 Rhagoletis pomonella | reverse complement strand
CATACAAATCTATTCCTCCCTACTGCTCCTATGTTTCTCAACCAATTTGAATGATTCTTCTTTTGTTCGAAAGGTATTTCAAAGGGGAGGTGCGCATTTTGTTTGTTTTTTCAGTAGGTGGAGTGAGTGGAGTTATTCCGAAAAACTTAATTTATGGTCCGATTTGCTTCAAACTCAAAACACTTGTTACTATGTTTCTCAACCAATTCTATATATTAATACGCAAACGAAATCCCATACAAATCTGTTCCTCCCTACTGCTCCTATGTTTCTCAACCAATTTGAATGATTCTTCTTTTGTTCGAAAGGTATTTCCAAGGGGAGGTGCGCATTTTGTTTGTTTTTTCAGTAGGTGGAGTAGGAGTGGAGTTATTCCGAAAAACTTCATTTATGGTCCAATTTGCTTCAAACTCAAAATACATATTACTAACATCAAGAGAAATACACCTGCAAACAAATAATTTTTAGCAAAAAAAAACCGACTTAAAAAAATATATATATATCTATATATTTCATGATCCAATGATCGGATCTAAACCATATTAGTATGAGACACTACCTTTCCGTTGCAACAAGAATTATTGAAATCGGTTGACGTGGTGCAAAGTTATGCGGTAACATACATAAAAAAAAATTAAAAATATTCCGGCGAACTGATAACCTTCTCCTTTTTTGAAAGTCGGGTAAAAATGGACCCGATAGATGGCTCCAGAGCCGAGTTATTCTAATTTCCGTATAAGCCTACTTTGATTTCACCATCTACTATCTATATATTAATACGCTAACGAAATCCCATA
>NW_023458586.1:126700-157870 GCF_013731165.1 Rhagoletis pomonella | reverse complement strand
AACCAATTTGAATGATTCTTCTTTTGTTCGAAAGGTATTTCAAAGGGAAGGTGCGCATTTTGTTTCTTTTTTTCAGTAGGTGGAGTTATTCCGAAAAACTTCATTTATGGTCCGATTTGCTAACGAAATCCCATACAAGTCTATTCCTCCCTACTGCTCCTATGTTTCTCAACCAATTTGAATGATTCTTCTTTTGTTCGAAAGGTATTATTTTCCGGTAGGTGCCTGATTTGGTTTCACCATCTATGAATTTTTAAATTATTTAACAGAATGTATATTACTCCACCAAACAATATGTGTAAGTGAGCTAGACGATTAACAGGTGCTGATGGACCTAAAATACTTCCCAGGCAAAATGAAAAAGTGTGTGAAAAAAGTGAAGTGGTCGAATTTCGACAACGGGGCGATACTAGTACTTATATATACACTTCCAAACGTCTCCTCTTCGTATGAACTTAGAAAACTGCAAGAAAACGTGGTAGTTTCGGTGCCTGGTGGAAGAGGTCGCAAAAAAGAAGCAAACCAATCTTCCTAGTGGAGAGAACGCGAAAAGCTAAAAAAAGCTAGCTATGTAAAAGTTACTGTTTCAAAACTTGCAATATTAAATTTTTAAATATAAAATTTGCAAATCTACCATACTGCAGTTTTATTTTTGTAATGGTATTAGGCTCTTATTTATCAAAATTTTCAGGCAATAAAAAAAGATACAGTTCGGATGTTACTTGTTGTCGTAGACGTTTTTTTTTAATTTATGGTTTACTTTTATAAAATCACATAACGCTGTTTGCAAGTGGACTACTCATATATTCATTAAAAGATAATTTGTCATCCGTCTGAAAAAAAAAACAATTTAAATCAGAAGGATTAAATAGTATTGTGTAATTCAAAAGTAAATAATTGTAGGTCAAATCCTGTAATTTAAATTAAGAAAGCTGATGTAATTTTTATTTGATAAGCTCAAGGCCAAGGCGTATCAATTACAGGTGATAGCGATAGAAGCTATGCTTCTTCTTATGAGCACGCTTGTGTCAAATTATCTTCTGTTTTGCTTTATTTACATATCCGCGTATACATACACATATACGTAAATATATACCCTGCAAACAAATGCTCCCGAAATCTTTAAGAGTGTCGGGAATTAGTTAAGATTCTTTTAGAAATCTGTAAAGAAAAACATAAGAAGCGGTTGACAAGAACAAGTAAAGAAATTTCTGTACGATTTCTTAAAGAAAATTCTAAAAAAAAATTGTGAAACCTTTCAGAATTCTACGAAATCCTGGTTTGTAGGGTATACATATACATACGAATATGAATAGATTAAGATGTTGATGACACAAGGAGTTCATACCAACGGTAAATGTTGTTTTTGTACGATTGCTACAACCTGTAGTTGTTGAATCATGGCTCAAGGCCCAGAGAAAACATAAAACACAGGTTTTAGTTAAATAATTTTTAATGTCGATATTTCGACCTCAATCTGAGGTCATCTTCAGGACTGTAAGTATACATAAATAAACACATTGACTTATTATTAACCTGAAAAATTATTGTGAAATATAAGTTAAACACAACTTACACTCTTCGTTGTGCCCGGTCGACTGATTATCAAATAAAAATTACATCAGTTTACAATTTAAAGGCCGATAAACAAAAAAAAAACATAAATTAAGAAAGTTTTAAATTATTATTTAATAACTCATGAGAACTTGTTTTTGTAAGTTACTCTTACCAAAGCTTTTTTCGGTCAAAGAAGTCCACCAATGCCAGTATTGTTTGTATATACTTCATCGCCTTTTCTGAAGATTGAAGTAACTTATTTATCTGAACACAATTTTTCCGACAAATAATGCAATCATATGAAATTTTTACTTAGTTGACTGAAAATAAATTAAGGTTTTTATTTAAAAATGTCTAGTTTTATTTTGCTTGTTGAAAATTGTGTCGCACTACAATTTGTTGGGACAATATTCTAAAATGTTTCATTTTTGTTATGAAAATACGCATTTTGCCGCTTTTTCTTTAATGTCGTTAAAAAAGTGAATATATTATAACGATCGTTTTTGTTTTGCGAAGGTTTCGTTTTAAAGTCGTAAATAAAAATACTGCATTTTTTATTTTGTGTGAAGTAAAATTATATCAAAAAGTTTTATTTTACAATTTCTTTAAAAACTTGCGTTTTACCTGTTTCATTTTCTCTGTGTATATTGTACGAATTAAAAAAAAAAAACATGTTTCTGGGGCATTTGTCGTCAAGCGGACACGAAAAAAGGGTGATGCTTCAGAATTCCTTCATATTTTGGGTAATTGTACCTGTGTAATTGTGTGCATATTTTTTTTTTTTTGTATAATGATTAATCTTCGATGTGTATAAAGTTAGCGAAACAACATGAAAAAAGAAATGTCGATTATACCCATTAGTTGTGGAAAAAATAATTTTGTCGCTCTTGAATTTTTTTAGATATAAGGTGTTTTGCTAAATTTATATAAAGTTAGAGGAGCACCCCTCCAAACTCAAAGACAAAAGACTAGGCTTTATGTCCAAATTTGCCGTTCGCAGATGAGCAATTTTACTTTTGAAAAAAATATATTTTTTTTATAAAAAAAATTGCATTTTTTTAATTTTTAGAAGAAAAGAGCAATAATAAAATAGAAAAACAAAACCGGTTGCTTTATGTACCACTTTGAAATTTAAACAAACAATAATCACCATGGTTAAAATTCAAAAAATTAAGAAGCTTCCTTATCACAATTAAACGACAAAACCAAAAACAGTTCTAGTGCACAAAACAAGCCAAACGGCAAATTATGTCACAAAAAAAATTAATTGTTTCTATTATTTTAAACCAATTTTTAAACCGCTTTCTAAGTCCATATTTTTTTTACATAAGGCTGTTTAAACAAAAAAAATTAACGGCAAAATCTAAAACAGTTTTAATGCACAAAAGAAGCCAAAGGGCAAATTATGCAGCAACACAATTATTTGTTTTTATTATTTTTTTGTTTATTTATTTTTTGAACAAAAAAAAAAATTTACGAAAAAATCCAAAACAGTTTTAGTGCAAAAAACAAGCTAAACGGCAAATTATGCAATAAAAAATTAATAGTTTTTATTATTTTTAACCAATTTTTAAACCGCTTTCCAAGTCCGTATTTTGTTTTAATAAAGGTGCTTAAACAAAAAAAAAATAAACGACAAAATCAAAAACAGTTTTAGTGCACAAGCCAAACGGCAAATTATGCAACAAAAAATTAATTCAACAATTTTTATCGAGCTCGAGGCCGTTTTTATATGAATTATATGAAAAACTATTGTGGGCAAGCAACAAAAATTATTGAATATAATTGTTATAAGGCCATAAAATAACAAAAACAAACAACTTAAGGACGAGCTCACCTAAAAGTTGAACATTCTTAAAATAGAATTATTAACAAAAACCAACAAAACCAACAACCACATGATCAAGTGTGAATTGCAGCGGAATAGCTGCGCTTGATTGTAGTTCGCTTAACAAGTGAAATAGTGGAAATAAGCAACAAGAATTAACAAGGCGAACTTAGCACAGTGCGTAGGCAACTGGCCGAGTCAGTGGGATCGTCGGTTCGAATCCTACTGAAAGAAGTCTTTATGAGGAAATGTGGTGATTTCCGAAATAGCTATCACTTCTACCATTTAAAAAAAAAATAAAATAAAAATAAAAAATTATTGTTGCATGTCCACAATAGTTTTTCATATAAAAACGGCCTCGAGCTCAATTAAAATTGTTGAATATAATTGTTATAAGGCCATAAAATAATAAAAACAAATAACTTAAGGAACAGCACACCTAAAAGTTAAACATTCTAAAAATAGAATTATTAACAAAAACCAACAAAACCAACAACCACATGATCAAGTGTGATTTGCAGCGGATTTTTTTTTTTAATAAAGCTGTTTAAACAAAAATATTAAACAACAAAATCAAAAACAGTTTTATTTTGGCTTGTTTTGTGTATCAAATTTGTTTTTGATTTTGCCGTTTAATTTTTTTTTGTTTAAACAGCCTTATTTAAAAAAATTAGGAATTGGCAAGCGGTTTAAAAATTGGTTAAAAATAATAAAAACAATTAAATTTTTTGTTGCATAATTTGTCGTTTATAAACGTTCTCTGGTCTAACAGCTCAACCTAATACCACCGGCGTGAGTTTTTCTACGCACACACGCAAGTTTTTCACATTTGATTAACTGAAATGCATTTCTGTCAAATTTCAGAATTTTTTTTTTAGCGAAATTTGAATCCATAGCCGCGCAAAAATGATAATTGAGCATAAACGTCAAATCGAAATGTGACGCAAGCATATATGTAATACTCCTATATTGGCAGTAAGAGCTAGTACCGTCCGAAAACACTACAGTACAGATATATCAATAAACACGTACGAAAGAAAATGAACACATACGTTTTTAAATAAACATGTACACAACACATATACAAAAACGGCACTCAAGTACACAATACATTGACAAAAACGGTACTACACTGTCTCGCTTTGATTTCGGAATGCTTACACATTGAGAAGTTAGCTTACTGCCAATATAGAAGTACTAGCTTATACCCGCGGGTTTCACCCCGCGCTTTTATACAAATATGAAAAATAATTTAATGATGTTAGATTTTATTTCTGTGCCCATTTCGTTATAGCTCGTTATTTTTTAAGCGAGTTAAGGTATTTAGGCCGTTTAAAACTACGAAATTATAAAATCTCGTCTGCGCGCTAGGCATACGAAAGATATCAATCCCTCGAAGTTTACCTTAAAATGGTTCCAAGTATACGACGCGTGAACGTGTAACCTTCTTGGAGGGTGCCACGACGGGTTCTAATATTTCCAACTCAAATTTAGTAACCTGGCCTTGGTAAAATACCACTTCTCATTAATGTAGCAAATGCCTCAAGAGAGCTTTAGATTATAAGGCCGAACCCGGCTCTCCCTTTTCCATTTAATGAAATTCATTCTGTCAGTACGGCACCTATAAAATAAATCTCCATAACAAATTTAAAATACTTCGAGAGATTTTCTATCCTTCCAGAGATATGTATTAAGAAGTTTTTCGTATGTATGGGAGGCGACATGCCTCCTTTTTTAATAACTCACATTTTTTCCATGAGAAATTGATACATTTTGTAAACACAACTCCATACCAAGTTCCAGTATTCTTCCACAAACACTTCCAGGGATATGTGGCAAGAAAAAGTAAATTTGTACTGGAAGTGCCACGCCCCTTTTTCTTATAACCCTAATCTTCTTCCATGAATTTAGAATTGATTTTACATACCCCAGTACCAAGTCTCAGTACTCTACCATGAACACCTCTAGAGATAAGCAGTATAAAACAGTAAATTTGTACGGCTGGAACCATGTCCCCTTTTCGAATAACGCAAATTTTTCTCCATGGGTATGGAATTAATTTTGTATACACATCTCAGTGCCAAGTTCCAGTCCTCTGCAATAAACACCTCCAGAGATATGCAGCATAGAAAAATCAATTTGCATGGGAGTTGCCACACCACCTTTTCCAATAACTCTCATTTTTCTAAATGGTATGGTATTAGTTTCACATACATACATACATATGTGTTTCCATACCAAGCTTGAATGCTTTACCCCAAACATTTGAAGAGATATGCAATATGAAACTTTCAGTCAGTATGGGAGGTGCTACGCCTCTTTTCCAAAAACGTCCATTTTTCTTCGTGAATATGTACATGATTTCACACAGTGTTGGCAAACTGTTAATCTGATTAACGATTAAAAATTAACGATTAAAATGTTAATCGCGTTTGACGATTAAAATTAATTAGTCGTAATCAACTGTACGATTTATGATAAAATTTTTTTAATCGTTAATCGCTGGCTGCGATTACGTTTAATTAATTTAAAACATTAATCGTTAATCCAATTAAAAATAAAATCTGATTAATTTGTCTAGTTTGTCCGAGTTTGAATATAATAATTATTTGTGTTTTACGCTTATAAAAAGCACATAATATAAAAAATTATAATTAATGTTTATTATTAATACATAAACTGGGAACTTTTACGAACCTAGCTTGTAAAACGTTTGTTGGTATATATCTTAATGAAAATGCACACCAAATTGCTTAGATTGATGAGGAAACCCGACTTAGCCATACGGGATTAACTTGCTTTGTGTGCACAGGGAAATTCCAGCATAACTTAATTAACCACCAAACCTACTTGATCAAATTAAGAGTTAATGAATAAAAATTAATATTTTAATCGCGGTTACGATTAACTGTTTAGTCAGATTAAAATTAATCATGATTAACTGTAATCAGATTGAATTTAATCGAATTAACTAACTGATTAAAACATCAATCGATTAATGCCAACATTGATCTCACATACATATCACTATACCAAGTTTCAGTTCTCCCCCACAAATACTTCCAGAGATATGTATGTAATATGAAAATTCCAATTTGTATGGGAGGGGCCTTGTGTTACCGGACTTACTTTCAGTCTAAGACCATCCTTCCGAAATCCGTAGTAAGTGTACTAAATTTCGTTCTGATCGGAAAACCTGTTAAGGAAGTAGCCTATTTTTCAATCCAGGTCATAAACCATCTTTGAGCAAAATTTTATTTTCAAACAGGTGGCAATTCTTAAAAAAGTAGCCTATTTTCCAGTCTAGGTCATAAGCTATCTGTGTGCAAACTTTCATGCAAATCAGTTCAGTCATTTACTCTAAAATAGTAGCCTATTTTCCAACATAGGTCATAAGCTATCTCTGTGCGAAATGTCATGCAAATCTGTTCAGTCGTTTCCGCGTATTAATTTAATTAAAACTTTTTTGACAGGTGGCAACTCTTCCAAAAAATTAGCCTATTTTCCACTGTAGGAAATAAGCTATCTGCTTGCAAAATTTCATGCAAATCCGTTCAGACTTTTCCGCGTATTAATTTAATTGAACTTTTTTAGCAGGTGGTAACTCTTAAAAAGAGTAGCCTATTTTTTAACCTAGCTCATAAGCTATCTGTGTGAAAACTTCCATGCAAATCAGTTCACTCATTTCCGCGTATTAATTAAATTAAAAATTTCTAACAGGTGGCAACTCTTAAAAAAAGTAGCCTTATTTCTAACCTAGGTCATAGGCTATCTGTGTGCAAAATTTCATGCAAATCCGTTTAGTCGTTTCCGCGTATTAATTTAATTAAACTTTTTTAACAGGTGGCAACTCTTCCAAAAAATTTGCCTATTTCCCACTGTAGGTCATAAGCTATCTGCTTGCAAAATTTCATGTAAATCCATTCAGTCGTTTCGGCGTATTAATTTTATTAAACTTTTTTAACAGGTGGCAACTCTCCCAAAAAATTAACCTATTTCCCACTGTAGGTCATAAGCTATCTGTGTGCAAATTTTCATGCAAATCCATTCAATCGTTCCCGCATATTAAATAAATTAAACTTTTTTAACAGGTGGCAACTCTTAAAAAAATAGCCTATTAACGAAACTGGCCCATAAGCTATCTGCGTACAAAATTTCATGCAAATCCGTTCAGTAGTTCCCGCGTGATGATTTCCCAAACATCCAAATATACAAACTTTCACATTTATAATATTAGTAAGAGTAAGATAAGATAAGATTACATATATGGACGCAAGACAAATCTTTGAATTTGAGTTAGCTTTTTACGCACGCCGTTCCCTTTCGGTTAGTCCCATACAAGTTGTATGTGCATGAGAAATTATTGACAGTAAACTGCCTGCGTGCGTGAATATTAAGTTGGCCTGTAATTTACAATTAGTGTAGACGCCTTCTTTGGTTTTGTAGTTTTTGTAGTGGAGAGTTAAGTGTCGAATATTAGTTAACCCTGCCCGTAAAAGCGACCTTTAAAAGCAGTAAAATATGAATAACGCTATTTTTATAATATTTTTATTAAACGTTAAGTGTGATGTAAAAATTTTCTTTCTCATTCTAGCTGGTTCAAAGAGGAAAACGAACAACTATTGCCACTGCAACTGAGCGAACGCATCACAATAGTTTCTGCCGGTTTGCTGAAAATTGCAAAGGTAATAAGTAGTGTATAAATATTTACATACATATGCAATAGTAATAATAATAGATTAGCGCTAACGCAATAGGGCTATTCGCGATTCGGTGCATAAGAGCTGACAAATTTATGCAATTGCAGAAATATGCCATGGATTGTGAGCGACCTTTATTAAACTGTCATGGTAAAACTTTTTTAATCAGCTGATAGAAATGTCAACCAGAGTTGCAATGCATAGCATTTTTATGCTATGGATTTTCGGTATTGCAAATTTGTCAAGCCATGACAAATGCAAATGCGTGTATTTTGTTTGTGTATTGCAAATGATTTGCAATACAAATTTTCAATGCAATGATGCTAGGCCATTTGCACCGGATCGCGAATAGCCCTAATATGTTAGTGTTTCGCCGAGCTTCTCTTCGATTTCTGGCGTGCGTTTTGACCTACAGTTTTACGCAAACTCCGAACGGCAATTGTATATCCATGAGAAGCTGTTTTTTAGGGCATAAATACATTCAGGCGGCCGCTGTGGTGTAGTGGTTAACAGTGCGCGCTACCATTCCGCAGGGATTGGGTACAAGCCCGGTTTCCGACCAATATAAAAATAAAATGAATAAAATATAAAAAAGTTTTTTCTAACAACGTAAAACTGTAGGTCCCTGCCCTTTGTATGACAACATCCAGGCGCACGCCACACATTGGAGGATAAACTCGGCTAAACACTAACATATCGTCGCCTGGGTAAAATATTGTCGTAAGCGCCATTTTGACGATTTTTAGTTCTAGATGCAGTTATATATTTTGAAATAAGGTCTTTGATGTTATTAGTTTTAAGATATCTCCTTTAGTTTCCGAGAAATTTACTACAAATTTTTCGAAAATTTAGTAAAAATTTAGTTGGTGATGCAATCATATTAAACTAATAAATATCTTAAAAATTGCATTCTCCATTTTTGGATGTTTCCGAGATATTGAGTAAAAAGTGTCGTTAATTTGGTAGAAATTTTTGATCACATTTTGGTTTATTTCATACAAAGTGGCTGACAAATTGTGGACAAATGACGCTTACGACAAAATTTTACTAAAGAAAATCTTTCATAAATTCAAAACTAATTAACAATAAACATTTAAAATTAAATAATTTAAGAATTTTGTGAACTAGTAACATTTTCAGAGACTTTGGAGAAAATCTATCTTCGCGTTTTTGAGAAAGCGCATTCCAAACTTCAATCGCGATTTCCCACAACCTGCCGAAATCAACATACGACAATCTTTTACCCAGGCGACGATATGTGTAAGCGCCAATCTTTTACACTGCCCAACAAAATTCTGTTGAGTAAAATATTGTAGCCGATTCTTGAAGGATTTTTCTCGTATAATCGGAATATGACCGTGAAGATATTGGATAGACTCTAGTTTTTGAGTAACTTAGGTTTAAAGTTGCCGAAAACGCGTTTTTGGTCATTTTTAAACCTCTGTAAAACAATAAATTGATGCAATATATCTGCCTGTGTGGAGGACAGACAGAAAGTCTGTCAAATTTTAAAGAAATTTCAATTCAAGGCTGGTACAAAAAAAATATTTGGGCTTGACACCTACCACCTCTTCTTGGAATTCGAAACTTTACGCAAATTTTCATAAATATTTTGCACTTCTCAATTACCGTTTTTTATCAAATTTTTTCTAAAAGGGTAATTAAGAAGTGCTCCTGTCGTCAAACAAACAGTCAGGGTATTCGTGCCTAGGCACTCACGTCACTGTTGACAGTTATAACCCTGTCGGAAATTCAATTGCTTTCAAAGCAATCTAAAAAGTATTTTTTTACCAACCACAATCAACTAACTTTATTAACACGGCTATGTCCTAAAACTTTAAAATGCATTAACTGAATAAATAGTTTGTTTCCAACTATTTACTTTGTCAATTGATTAATTTCTGAGACAAGTCAGTTAGTTCCGACAGGGAATTGGCGCAGACTATGGAACGATGAGCTGTATGAGCTTTACAACGACAAGAACATAGTGCAGCTTGGCCATGTCGTTCGTATGGCCACCGTCACGACGCTCCATCTCTGAAAGTATTCAACTCGGATCTCGCTTGTGGTAGCAGAGGAGGAGGGAAGCCCACCCTGCGATTGAAAGACCAAGTGGCTTCACTTAGCATTTCGAAATTGCGTCAGTTAGCTCAGAAGAGAAACGACTGGCGTGCTTTGTTAAACTCGGCCAAAATCGCTTAGGCGGATACAGCGCTAAATAAGGAATAGAAGAATTAAGAAGTGAAATGTAGAGTTAGCGGAAACAAAACACAAACTTGAAAACGTCCGTATGCAAAAAAATCTATGCACGTAAGCTCCATTGTATAATACACTGTTTAAAATAGTGGCTAAGTTTGAAGTAAAGCATAACAATTTTTTCATTTGTGAAAAAAGAGAATTTCAAAACAATTTTACAATTTGCTTAAGCCTAATCGCTAAAACACAATATATTTTGCGAAAGTGACCTGATCTGGAAGAACGGGATACAGATCCATAATCTGCGACCCAATATTAAGTCTACGTGTTTCGGGGTTTTTTGTGTTATTTCAAAACTTGATGCGTTGCACTATGGTATGGTCGGGAAGTAACCAAATTGATTTGAAACTTGGTGTTCGGAAGTCTTTGAGGACGCTGATTTCGAATATGATGCCAGGTTTTTAAAATTCACAAAGGTGAATCCAATATGGCGACCAAGTTTTATAATTCTTTCTTTTTCACCAAAAACTTATTTATAATGGGGTTCTTGAGGTCGCTGATTTCGAAACCGATGCCAGATTTTTGGAATGCAATATGGCGACCAAATTTTATAATTTTTCCTTTTCCCCCACAAACTCATATAAATGGGGTGTTTTCAAAGTGGCTGACTTCAAATCTAATATCAGATTTTAGAAACTCAAAATGGTGTATCCAATGTGGCGTTATCGGACTCGGATCCAAATAATTTAAGTTTAAAACAGCAGACCACATTTTTGCTATATATTTTGTTCTAATCCTAGGTGCATCAAATAAAAACTTGTTCCTTTGGATATAAGTATCACGAGTGTTAGGGTGTCCCTTATATGGCCCATTTTTTAAAATATTACCGCATACTTAGGGAACGGGTTTCAATTACTTCCATTTATAAAGATGAACTCGCATGTAAGGTTTCTGCTTAATTAGACAACTTTCAGGTGTGCCGCAAAGATTTAAAAGTTATGAAAAATTAGAGACTAATACATTTTGTTCAGTTTGTTAATATGTGAACGTGAAATTTGATCCAAATCATTCAAACAGTTTGACAGTATTTTTGTTTGCAAAATCACGTAAATTGTTTATTTTTAAATCTGCAAGGTCCCCTTTTACTATTATTAAATATTATATATTGGATGGCTGGATATTTTTTTTGCGTTGCGCTCATTCCTTACCTGAATTGATAAATTTTTATCAAGAACTTCTCATTAAGATACAAAAAAGAACTTAAATCTTTTTGACTCCCATATACTTAAAATATATTTTTGTAAGTAACTTCATATTACAAAATTTCTCGCAAAAAAGCTAATAAGTGTGGAGGAGCACGGATGGTACATCTCGAAGTAAACAAATACTTAACGTACAATAATACAATAAACACACAGAACGATATAAAATCTTTCTGTGAAAACAGACTTATTTGCAAACATTACCATCCGCAGATAGTACTTTCCCTTGACATAAATCGCGTGAATAGCTTCGCGAACAAACACTTGCACCTGTGTATATAAGTAATTCGCTCGTTCTTAATTGGGTATGCATTTTTTATGCAATTCCAAAACATCTCTTCGCTGAACTTAGTGAAGTGATAAGTCGCTGGCATTTTCAGCTATGGTCAACGCTAAACCAGCTTGGCTATCACACGGTGCTTTAAGCATGGCTCCTACTCCACTCCCGGAGTAATTTTTGGTAAGGTAGTAGGCTACGGCTTACAAACTACACTGGGGCTCTGCATTAATGCATACCTGAATAGATCCCAGCTCATTGCTCAGCAGCCTACAGCATCTAGAGCTTGACTCCTCCAATGGAGCCCCCCAATTGATACATGGTAAAAGGGTCACATCTTGCGCTACCGCTTCATCATCCTGCCGGCATATCTCTCTCTCTCTCGCATAGCAGGCATATGGAGTGCGTGTACGGTTGCCAGACGTACTGAATTTATCAGTACAGTACTGATTTTATTAATTTCTTCAATCAGTACGCTAATGCCCTGATTTTTCAAAACTTGTACTGATTTGTACTGAATTTTCAATTCAAACAAAATACTTTAGGACTTGTTTAAGGTTTTTACATAACGTTGGAACTTCCTTAAACTGTACTGTAAAAAGTAAGAAGCTAATAACTTAATTATAGTCAGGGGCGGACCCAGCAGAAATTCTTGGGTGGGGGAGGGGTAAATTTTTCAATATATATCGTGTATTAGAGGTTTACGCCGACAGACTTTGCGGCGGCGGCGTGGTCAACTTCAAAAATATTCGGCGGCGGCGGCGACGGCGGCGCATCTGTAAACGCCGGCGCTACTGCTCATAAGGTAGATTTTAAAGAGCCATGAGGCTACTAAATAATCTTAGCCTTTCAACTCGTCATGGCGAATGCCTAATGCCAATTATTCTATTATTATACTTCTATTTATTTCATTATTGAATTAGTTTTAAATTTAAATATTGTTACTTCCTACTTGAATTAAAATGTTGAGTGTCTGGCGCTGATTGATGGGCGAACAGAAGAAGGTCTGAGGTATATACATACATACACACACGGATCTCTATGTTCTCTACAGATCCGTATGTACTATTTAAATTTAAAGAAATAAAAAAACTTTAAAAGTTTAGTTATTGGGGTAATTTAAGTCGCTCTCAATAAATTTTTGCAATAATCTTATCAACCGTTATGTTAAATTACGGAGTTCTTACGATTTTTTGCGGATTTCATATTGAAAACAAGGTTGGTGTCGTTGCACAACACTGATCTCAAAGAGCAACCCTGTCTGTGGTCTGATATTTGACGAAGGATGGAAGGAGAGAAGGAGATCAAAAACCGGCACATACAAATAAAATCCCGTTCACTGTTTTTCACATCATTTCAAATTTTCGCCGAGAAAGCAGCGGGTGCAAAGACACAAATTTGAAACCGTCATTGGCCATCAAGTGTACGTACTTTTATAGTCATCGTCCATTAAATGTGCATATTTTCGTGGTTATCGTCATCGTCTATCAACTGTGCGGACATTTTCATCGTCATCGTCCATCATATTTTATTCGTCCACGTCCATCAACCGTATGCAGTTTCGTCGACTTCACCTTCACCGTCCATCAAAGGAGTCGCCATCGGCATCTTCGCCGTCAGTGGCTCGGTTTTGTTGTCATCAATGCTATTTTGCCAACGCAAATTGGCCATAATTTGTAAAATCATACACGCAAGTTTTAATTGGAATAAATAATTCACATTCTATTGTATTTCTAAACTAAAAATTGTCTTTGTCATCCACAGTTGGTCTACTTTTTTCCAAAAGTTTAACCCATCAACTCGAACCAGAACGGGCCTTTTTGACCAACTGTTGAAAAAAATTGCTTATAGATGTTTAAAATTTCTACTAAAATATGAAACGCCAAATTTTTCTAAGGAGAATTGAATGTAATGAAAAATAATACTAATGTTTACCATAAAGAGGGAACTTTAACCCTGTGTAGAAAACATTGCGATGCGAGGGAGCAAAACCTTCCTGGGGTTTGACCACCACTAAGGAATGCAAACGTAATTTTCACACAGCCACCTGGTACTTGTATACGTATGTGGGACCCCAGAATAAAATAACTTATGAATGTAAATATTAGAAAAAAATGTGTTTGTTTAAAAAATTAAAAAAATACATAGAAAAATGAACTTGTCTTTGTTTTATCTCCAATAATTGAGGAGTTAGATGCAAAGAGGCCGCTTCTATTATAACTGCTTTCTGAGATATTGGCGTTAAAGTTTTTGATGTGTTATAACTTTCTTGTTGTTGTAGTAGGTGTATAAAAAAGTAGTATTGTTGTAGTATTGTAAAGAATTGTCTACTGCGGAAAAAATCGTTAGATTACCAGTATTCGACCCTAATTTAACTGTAATAAACGCTTTCGTCGAAAAATATGTTACCTATGTTTTTCTGAGTTACGCTATTTTTTCGAAAAATTAAGGAGGTCATATTCTTGTCCAGTGGCCCAAATTATGCAAAAAAAACTAATTTAAAAATGTAATTTTCATTTCGTAAAATTGTGTTTTATACAAGTAGTATTCAGTTCCTTCAAACGATGTATTCAATGTACATACATCATGAAAATTTTGTACAAAATTCCTTAGGCGCCGAACGCCGCCGCCGCCGCGCCGATATTTTCGTAACTCGGCGGCGGCGCGTGAGGAATGACAAAAAACGGCGCCGGCGGCGGCGTGGCTCGGCGGCGCATACCTCTATCGTGTATATAAATTTAAAAATCACCGCAATTTAAAATTTTTAGAGTTTTGATAGTTTTTAATTTCTTGAAGTTTCCCCTTTTTAATAACTTGAGTGGAATTCCAAAATTTTCTAAACTTTCAAAACTTTGTGAATTTGAGAAATTTTAGTAAATCCCAATAATTCAATATAATGATGAATACTAGATTTCTAGAAATTTTTTATTTTTCAAAAATTTTGAGAATTTTAGGAATTCTAACAAATTTTTTCTAAGTGAAAGTGTCGAATATACAACATTGATCAAACGAAAATAAAAGTTTTCGAATGTTGAAAACATTTTCATATTTCGTCGTTTTTGAAAATTTAAAAAACGTTGATGTTTTTAAAATTTTCAAAAAATTTAAAATTCTCAAACTGTTATATCAATACAAAATTTTGGAAAAGTTCAGAAAAGTGGAACAATTTTATAATTTTTCAAAAATGTTAATATCTTTTAGAATTCTAAGAATTTTCTATTTTTTACACACAAGTACCATGAACATAAGAATTTTTCGGCAATTTGTGATGTAAATTTCCCCTACCTGGGTCCGCCACTGATTATAGTTGATATGTTTCAGATAAATAGTATCGCCCAGTTGTCGAAATTCGACATTTTTCATACACTTTTAAATTTTGCTTATCACCAATATTGAATGGGACCAAAATCCTCTCCCGGTACTCCCGATAAAACCGCAACTTTCGAAAATTAAGAAAATCTTCCTTAAAAAATTTGTATGAAAACTTACCTTTTTATGTTTTATTGAGACGAAAACGAACAGCAAAGCAAAACAAAATAATCGGAGGAAGCCAGATCTTTCATACAATTTATTTTATTTAAAATTAATTTGCAAGACTTGTTAATTTTTTTTAGAGATAGATTTCGGGGCCCCGGGCCCGCGGTACAATTCTGAAAAACGACGGGATGAGCGGGTTCGGAAATTAAAAATTGAATTTCGGGATGGTCGGGACGGGACTTAATATTTAGTCACATGCCCATCTCTACTCTCAATCCCTGCGCCACCTAAAGGAAGACAAACACACTGATCCAACAATCATTCAATGCGATTAAGAAATCTGGAAGAAAATGGTTCCAATTGAATGATTCTTGCCATTTTATATTATAGATGTAGGTGTATCAAATTCCATGACCTTATCATAAGTGGTTCCAGATATAAGCGATATGGAAATTGCATTTCGGTTCGGTAATGATAAAATATGCAGCTGCGTACACAGTGCAGTGCAGTGCAGTGCAGTGTGCGGATACACAGATAAGGGAAATGCGAAGTTCAGCTTGTATAGGAGGTGCCTCGCCCCCTTTTCCAAAATCTACCACTTTTCGCCGTAAGTACGGTATTAATAGCATATGTAGCTGTGTCGAATTTCAGGACGTTGGCATAAGCGGTTCAGGACGTTGGCATTAGCAGTCTCAGAGATAAGCGATAAGAGAATTTCAGTTTCTATGGGGCGGTGCCACGCCCCTTTTCAATTATCTACCACTTTTCACCGTAAAACCGGCATTGATAGCATAGCTGCCGTGTAAAATTTCAGCACGGTAGCATAAGCGGTTCCAGAGATAAGCGATATGAGAATTTCAGTTTTTATGGGCGGTGCCACGCCCTCTTTTCCATTATTCACCACTTTTCGCTGTAAGTACGGTATTGATAGCATGTTGCTGTGTAAAACTTCAGGACGTTGGCATAAGCGGTTCCAGAGAAAAGCGATATAAGAATTTCAGTTTGTATGGGGGGTGCCACGCCCCCTTTTCCACAATCTACCACTTTTCGCCGTAAGTACGGTATTAATAGCATATGTAGCTGTGTCGAATTTCAGGACATTGGCATAAGCGGTTCCAGGGAAAAGCGATAGGAGAATTTCAGTTTGTATGGGAGTACCGTAAGTACGATATCGATAACATATGTTTTTGTGTCAAATTTCAGGACGCTAGCTTTAGCAATTTCAGAGATTAGCGATATGAGAATTTCAGCTTGTATGGGGCGGTGCCACGCCCGTTTTCCAAAATCTAACACTTTTCACCGTAAGCACGTTACTGTTAGCGTAAATAGCTGTGCTAAAATTCAGGATGTTAACATAAGCAGTTCCAGAGATAAGCGATATGAGAATTTCAGTTTTTATGGGCGGTGCCACGACCCTTTTCCAAAATGTACCACTTTTCGCCGTAAGCACGTTACTGTTAGCGTAAATAGCTCTGCCAAAATTCAGGACGTTAGCATAAGCAGTTCCACAGATAAGCGATATGAGAATTTCAGTTTTTATGGGCGGTGCCACGCCCCCTTTTGCAAAATCGACCACTTTTCGCCTTAAGTACGGTATTGACAACATAAGTTGCTGTGTCCAATTTCAGGACGTTAGCATAAGTGGTTCCAGAGATAAGCGATATGAGAATTTCAGTTTGTATGGGAAGTGCCACGCCCACTTTTCCAGTACCTACCATTTTCAATAAATTCACAATCTATGCATCTGTGCTAAGTTTCAGTTCTCCAGCATAATTGGTTTTAGAGATATAGTGGGTTTCACATTTTAGTCTATATGTCAGATGCCACGCCCCCTATGTGCCCGGATTAACATTTCTGGATTAGATCAAGTTATATTCTTTAAAATCGAGCGAACGGTGCCTTCAGAAAAGGGATTGCAAAACTTTCTTGTGGCGTATTTATATATAGATGTTTCATATGCCCAAGAAATTAATACAACAAAAAGTTCAATCATTTTATGGGCACATCGCCAGGTCGTTACGTACCAGTTGCGATAATATGATGGAGCTTAAATTATTTAAAAAGAAGGCTGAAGTGTTGCTAGTTATCTCGAAAATAACTTTCAGTTTAATAACAACAAATTTGAATATTAGAATGGATTTCGCCTATAACTTACAACTCTTTTTTCACAATTTACTAACATCGTAAAAGAGTTTTGCATACAAGACATAAACCTAGATACTGGAGCTGGAAAACTATCGATGGTCGATAGTCACAACAATCGATAGTATCGATACTATCGAAAATGTCGACACTATCGATAGTTTTGATTAAAAAAGTCCATAACAACTTTTATTGAAAGTGAGATCAGCATTGCTAAAATATGTCGCTATTTTTGTTAAGGAACAAAAGTTCATCAACGATTTTAAAAGCATCTGTGCTCTGAAATATGTATGTTACTGAATAATTTATGTATGAGTTAAAACTACCGATAGTTCTTACAAAACCATCGATGTTATCGTTAGTCAAAAACCATCCATACTATCGATAGTGCCATCGATAGTTTTCCAGCTCTACTAGATACTCTTTTTAGCGAATTCTTAGTCTTTCAAAGTTTTTGCGTAGTTGAAAAAATTAATTTAAGCCATGAGGAATTATAGACGAAGTCCTTAAATAGTGGTGCTTTTCCACAGTTTGAAAAAATATGTAGTTTTGTCTTTTTTTTCAATACCACACTCAAACGAAGCAACTGAGAGGATCTTAAGTATAAAGTTTGCTTCATGGCGCAAAGAGACAAACCGGCTTCTAATTAAAATTGTTTAAAGTGAACTTCATATTAAAAGTAATCTTAAAATTAAATGTATAGAATTGATCTCATTATTGCTATTCAAAAATGTCATAAATATAATATAATTTATTGGGTTCTGTGTACAATGATGTGTACGCTCATGTTAAAATTAATAACACTTTTCTTTTTTATGAACTATATTTTATTTATGTACCAAAATATTGTTAAAAACAAGTACTCTGGCATTTCAAAGTATTATCTGTTACTTACATTCATCATTTTGCTTTGAACAGAAATGTCCTGAAAAGTACTGATTTTTTTAGCATGAAAAAGTCTAACGTGCTGATTTCGCGCATAAAAAATCTCGCAACCCTAAGTGCGTGGTTGCCTTGATGTGCACCTATAAACCATATGGGCTCATTGAGCTCAATATATAAACACTCGCAGCAAAGATTATCCCTATCTCCTCTACTCCTCTAACTCGATCACCACTCTAAACCTGGTGTCCCACTCTCCCTCAGCTAAACTGAGGTTAACATATAGAATACTTTTTTTCGGGAAGAGTACCAGAGACCGATCTATTCGAAAAAAATGTTATTTATGGTGCGATTTGCTTGAAATTTGGTACGTAGGTAGATTTTTGCTTAAGTTAATGACGGGATTCCAAATTAAATAAGGCCCGATTGGATTTTTGGTGTCGTTGAAGTATATAAATCGTATGTTTATTCACGAAATTCATGCGATACAATGTTATTAGAAATCTTAATTCAATGTTTGCCCAAGTGGCTTACCAAGAGGCGATGCGGCCGCGGCGGTAGTTAAATAAGAAGTGTTTAAGACTTTTTAATCGCGGGCACAGGTCAACCCATGACACCGCTTACAACAAAGATAATTCAATTTTCCATTTCCAAAGTTAATTCACAATAGTATAAATGATAAGGTTGCCGGCCGCACGCATAATATGAGAAAAATATTAAGACTAGTCGAATTTGATTAAATTGGCGCTCATCTCCTCGACATGCCGGCCCGCCTGCACCGGTGCAAAGTTCAGCAACTCCTGCAACTTCTCGAGAGTCACCCTGGCCCGGTCGAATAAGTCCCGGATTCGCTGTTGAACGTTGTTGCAGTACAGCCGGCATTGGATGACTACCATTACACTTCTGTCCATCTGTGGAGAAAACGTCGAAAAATGGATTAGTCACATGCCATTATATTTTTTGACTTTTTTTAATTATACGATAAATATACCTAATTATTTGATTAATTTCAATTATCAATCAACTAGCCAAGCTATAGACAAAAATTAATAATATTTAATAAGTGCATGAATTATTTATTTATTTAATTCTTATCCAAATCTCAAATTTTAAGCGATAATTATTACTTCTATAAAATTTTAAAAAGAAAGGACTGAAATGTGCAAAGTTAATGAATTTAATTTAATTTAATGAAAACTTTTATTTTTATTTAAGTTCACCCGAAAATGAACTAAATTATTTATTTTATTTTTAACTAAAATGTTTTCTGTTGCATATTTAATATTATTAAAAAAGAATAAAAATATAGTATTTATTGTACCTGAAAGCTTTTACCTTTAATAACATTTATGTTCGAAAGTGTGAAATATTTATGTATTTATTTTTCCTTTTAATTAATACTCAAAAAATTTAACACTAATTACACAGTAGGGAGGCAAAAATATCACAGCTAAACGGCCAAACACGTAAACTTAATTTTGGCCTCTAGATTACAATGGCGTTTTCAGAAAATCCGTATCACGTCAAAATTTTGAGATATTTAGGGGGGAAGTTTTAGAGTTCTGAAACTGAATTTTTCGTGGTTTAAAACACTGTGCTCAGGTTTTGAATTTTCTTCTGGGCAAAGGTTTTGATAACTGATCTTACTTAACTGGGATCTTTTAAATTCAATGGCGTCCTCCGTTTTTGCAGATTGGCTCTAGTTTTCGAGATAACGGTGCTTGAAAATCTGCTTAAATTTTAGGTTTTTTATTAATAAATACCTCAGTTTTAAGGTTATTTTACTAAAATTTTGCACGTGACTGTATTTTGATATTAACTTAGCTATTTCTGAAAATCATGGAAATCGGTTCACTATAACATATAGCTCCCATACAACTGATTGTTCAGATATGTGGTTTTGCGTTACAACTCATATTTTATTTCGTAATATTTTTTTATAATATTAGTTTATATACTATTTGGACCTAAATTTGGGTTCTCTTCAATCCCGTTTTGGCATAGTTTCTATTGCTCGAGTGATTTTTTTAATATCCTTTGCCTCCTGCGATCGACCAGCAAAAGTCTGTCAACATTGAATTCAATCGTTTTCCAGAGAATCGGTCCTCAAAACACATAATGGATTGGTGAAATCTCTCTCCTACCTCGTCGGTTTCTGTTGAAAGCTGTTGCTCGTAAAAGTCAAAGTGACTGTGTAGCATGTGGATTTTAGGCGACATGTGCAAATGAAAGGCGTCAAAAGATTCAGTCAAGTTCGCAATAAAAATGGCATATTCTGGTGAACGATTTTTACACAGAACGTGTTTAATTAAAGCCCGAACTGCATCCCATGCAACAGCTGCTGTGCCATCAAGAATTTCCAAGAAGTCTTGATCCTTCATTAATCATCTGATGTCCGGCCCATTAAGCACACCTGAAATAAAAATTATAGGGTTCTTAAAGCAAGAGAGAAATAAAACTAGCTATTACCCGGCGTGCTTCGCTGCGCCTTAAATGTATTTTTGTGTTGTAACTCTCCCCCTAAGCTCTTATGGCCTCATTTACAAAATATTTTTAAAGAACTTTATGAAGTTAGATTTAAAAAAAATCGATCTATGAAGCATTGTTTATTTTTTTTTTGAGTTAATATATTTTCGAAGGTAATTAGAAAATATGTAAAGAACCGACTTTCTCTTGGAAATTTAATTTATAATCTTATAACTGGAGTCTACTATCGCACCCTTTCCTCAAACGTGTATTGATTCAATATTCAAATAACGTATATTTATATAATTTGAAAAAATCTCCCTACTATACAAATATGTACAGCAATATTAACTAATATTTTCAAATGTTGTGAGAGGGAGTAACAAAACAAAATTACTTTTAAGGCGCAGCGAAGCACGCCGGGTATTCGCTAGTGTCACATGAAATTAACTGAGCAAAGTACAATGAATAGCTGTTAAACAATGTTTCACGCACCGGCACCATCTACTTTAAATGAAACATACTTATTTTCGTGAGGGATACTCACACACCATATACTTTTCTATTGAAATTTTTCCTGAATTTTCTTAGCTATAAACCTCCAACGAATGCAAAACCGTGGAAATCGGTTCGTGCGTTCTGGAGTTATAGCGTCAGGAAGGAAAACCCTACTTATTTTTATATTAAAGAAGATTAAAGAACTGTCCGCATTACACAATTTTATTTTTCACAAAAACGGTATTCATGATTTTTTTAATTTTTTTTTATTTGCTTCCGCATATTTTTGACATAACAGCTTTCATTTTATGCCAATATTAAACAAATACAGCCTAAGTTTACCTGGGTCCACGTTTTGGTCTGTATCTCGAGAACCTAGTTACCCAGCTATATGAAAAGTGCTCAATCTTAAAGCATTCATAAACAGCTTTCATTTGATACCCATATTGAACAAATACACCCAAGGTTACCCAGGTCCACGTTTTGGTCTACATCTCGAGACCCTAGTCACCCAGCTATTTGAAAAGTGCTCTATCTTAAAGCATTCATGAACAGCTTTAATTTTATACCCATATTAAACAAATACATCCTAAGGTTACCCGGGTCCACGTTTTGGTCTGTACTCGAGACCCTAGTCACCCAGCTATATGAAAAGTGCTCAATCTTAAAGCATTCATGAACAGCTTTCATTTGATACCCATATTGAACAAATACACCCCAGGTTACCCAGGTCCACGTTTTGGTCTATATATCGAGACCCTAAATATTTTTTAAAAATTTTCTTTGCTACAAACCTCACGGAGCCCGAGCCCCTTCCAACGAATGCAAAACCGTGGGAATCGGTTCGGCGGTTCTTGAGTTATAAGATTACCAAGGAAATGTAACTTCTTTTTATATATATAGATATATGAGCGAAAATCTCTCAAATGGGCCACCCTTGAGAGATTTGCACTCATATACAATCAAAAAACTACCTTCACGGATTTTTTCAACGGAAAGTTTTGGAAAGGCATTATTTTTCAAATATAGGAATGCAGTTTCGTTGACTCTAACCAACTGTTTGATGTAATTCTTAACAACACCAAGTTTGTTGATATGTAAATCGGGAAGCATGATTTTATTAAGCGCTATCAAGGGCTCGTGAACTATATTGAATTGAGCAATCGATTTTTCCTTTCTCTTTGACCAATCACATTTGGTATAGTGATTGCATTTGGCTCTACTATCCCAATGACAGAACAAACAACAGTATTTAGTGTAGCCCGCTTGCATGCCTGATAGTAGTGAGAGAACTTTAAAATCACAGTTCACGCGCCACCTGTGCTCTTCGTACTTGATGCAATGTAAGATTAATTGCATTGTTTCGTATGATTTCTTTATTCCAACCGTATACAAGATGGGAACGGGTTTCTTGCTACTATCGCGATAGAACAAGACTGCTTTCAAACTTCGCTTTGATGCGTCAATAAAGAGACGCCATTGTTCGGGTTTATAGTCAGTAATTCCCATTTCATTCATCAAACCTGCAACATAAATGCAATAAGCCTGAGTGCCGTCTTCCGATAACTTGAAATATGGCATAAACGGATCTTGTCTATGTTTGTAGGCCGTTATTTTTACTCCTGGTGCTAAAACATTCACGCTTTTCAGTTATGATGCCAAAATCATTGCGTTGTTATGGGAGAGATTTAATTTACGCACCATGCTGTTTAGGTGTTCTTGGGATATGAAAGACGTAAATTGTTTTCAATCGGAATGTAATCAGATCCATCATCAAGTGGTAATGGCGTTGCCATAGACTGTTTGCAATCATAGACAGTTTCGAGTTCGGATGGATGATTTGGAACTTGTAATGCATCACTATGTGCAACAGGTAAATGAGCGCTCGGTACACCTTTGTAGACGACATAAGACCGATCTATTGAATTAAATATTTATGAGTATATGTACGTACATATATATGCATATGTGACCTGGTCTACGAAAAGGGAGCTTACGTGCGCAAACTAGTTTTCTGTGAAAAAGCTGTTAAAAGTAAGCAACTCGTTTCGTCAGTTTCTCATTATCTCGTTAATTGTTCTCCGCGCCGACAAACGACAACAAAGAAAAATACATAAACTACTCAGCATTATTATTTTTGGCCCATAATACGTTTTTCTAGTGTATAATCATGTCTTTATAGCTTATATATAGCTTAAATTATATTTTGTCGTATTTTTACTCTTCTTTCTCTAGTTAGGATCTCAACTTAGGATTTTCTGCTTTTCACCACGTGAAAAAGCATCTCATCTTCCATCCGAATCAACCAAAAAGTGAAAATTGATTTTTTGACACCTAAGCCCCCTTTCCGTAGACCAGGTCACATATATCGATGGCTGAGTGGAAGATCTACCTATCTCAGCTGCCGATTTAAAAACGCCCTATCTCAGCACATTTTCAATGTATTTTGAGATAGGGCGTTCTTCAACAAAATTCTGAGATAGGTTGTTTTTCAATAAAATTCTGAAATAGTGCGTTCTTCAATTAAATTCTGAAGTAGGGCGTTCGAAAAAATCGTATTTATGATTCGATTTACTACAAATTTGGTATGTAGGTAGCTTATTGCCTGTATTAACATATAGGATACCTTTTTCCGGTAATTTAAGTTTTTTTTTTACTTTTGCAGTACTTGGCGTGTGCATCAAAGCATGCACAATTCTGCGCGTTGCAGCTTGGCTTTTATTTCATCATTATCATAATAGCGTGTAGTGATAATCAAACAATTTCTAACATGTTCGCTCAGTTTTTTAAATCCAATTATTCCATTAACTCACATGCTAACATTGACTATCCTTTTAAACTATGTCCAATGAACTCAATAAATATCCCAGTAATATCTCCCGATGATGTAGTAGTTTATCTCAAATCCTTAAAGCAGTCCTTCAGTTATGGTCCTGACTAGATCCCTACTTGTATTCTTATAAATTGTTCTAATTATCTCTATGAGCCGTTAACAGCGATATTTAATTTATCTCTTAAAGAGGGCGTTTTTCCAACTATATGGAAGGAATCGTTCATAACCCCGTTACATAAAAGCGGTAGCAGATCTTCAGTGGAAAACTACCGGGGAATAGCTAAGCTTTCTGCAATTCCTAAATTATTTGAAGCAATTATAACAAATCAATTGACGCATTCTATCTCTTCTAGCATTTCATAAAGTCAACATGGATTTTGCAAGGGCAAATCAACTTCAACAAATTTACTCGAATTAACATCCTACATCTCAAAAGCATTTAGTGAAAGCAAAACTGTTGATGTTATATACATATACTGACTTCAGTAAAGCATTTGACAAAGTGTGCCACTCGTTGCTCATCTACAAACTTGATCTCTTTGGTCTTCCACCTAATTTTCTACGTTGGATCTCTTCATACCTCTATGATAGATCACAAAGGGTAATGTTTAAAAATACTATCTCTGACGTCATTGATGTTACTTCAGGAGTCCCTCAAGGTAGCCACCTAGGCCCGGTTCTGTTCTTGCTTTTTATAAACGATATTTCTACAGATATAAAATTTTCCAAAATTTTAATGTATGCAGATGATGTAAAGCTTTATAAATCGTACGTTTCAATTAAAGAAAGGTCTTTGCTACAATCAGACTTAGACAGCATGGCTTACTGGTGTCAAGTAAATCTTATGCCTCTAAATCTTAAGAAATGTAAAGTAATGAGCTTCTCGCGAAGAGCTGTTCATCCCACTTCTTATACAATAGGTAACCATAACCTGGAACAGGTATACAATTTTGTGGACCTTGGTATCACAATGGATCCTAAGCTTAATTTTAATCTTCATATTAATGTGACAGTCAACAAGGCTAAAGGTGTACTTGCATTTGTGAAACGATGGTCAAAAGAATTTTGTAACCCTTATATCACTAAAACCCTGTTTACAACATTAGTTAGGCCAATTCTGGAATACGGTTCGGTGGTTTGGAATCCAAGGTATCAAATTTACTCACTTTCCTACTTTTTGCTTTAAGAAATTTCCGTTGGGATTCTCAATATAACCTACCACCTTATACGAGCCGATTAAAACTTATTAATCTTCCTACACTTTCCAGCCGCAGGCAAATGCTTGGTACAATTTTTACAGTTAAATTACTAACAGGCTCAATTTCAAGTCCGCTTCTTCTTGGCGAAGTTAGCCTTAATGTTCCCTCCCGGGTATCAAGACACTTTTTCCCCCTATTTCTGAAAGCTTGTAAAACTAATTTTGAATTGTACTTACGACCCACTCTGTTGCTTATGCCAGGATTTTAACTCTCATTCCAGCACGTTTGATATATCAGATCCGCTTTTCAGCATTAAGAAATCGATACTGTCCTCTCTCAATAAATGAATCATTAAAATAAAGACATAAAATCGGCTGATGAATTTAGTTCTGTAGCTGAACAGTTTTAGATCTCGACACTTAACAAACTCCTGCCTATCGTGACTCGGCGCAAAAATTGAAAATACTGGTTCCGTACGTCAAGCGGACTGCGCCCCTCGTGCGGATGGGCGGGAATGGAGGGTAAAAACCGTTGGGATATTATTATTATTATTATTATTCATCTGTAGGGCATATATCTATACTAATATATATCGTCATTAGACACGAATAAAGGTGCGCTAGTGTTTCGACGGCAAAAAAAGACGCATAAAAAAATATTTTACGAAAAAGTGCTCTTAAGAGAAACTTCGGCGAAGAAGGATGCGTAACCTAGTTGACGGCAAAGAAAGACGCGTAATCATAGATTTATACTTGGCCAAGGACTGTAACTTCAGCATTATTCGCCAAAAGCTACGGAACTTACGGAATGTACATACCCGCAGACATAAGTGACCGCGAAAATAAGTTTACGCGTCCTTCTTCGCTGTCAAATATTTTAGCGTCGTTTCGCCATAAAATATTTTAACGCGCCTTTCTTCTCCGTCAAACTCTGTTAAGAGTCTTTTTTCGCTGAAGTATTTTTTATTCGCCTTTTTTTGCGGTCAACTTGTGAGCTCGCGCCTTTATTCGTGTCTAGTGACGATATTATGAAAGCCGTTTGTTTTGTGTTCGCAAAGCTCGAGAACAGCTAAACCGATTTTTTTTGAAATTTCAGACACCTTCCGCACACGTCCCAAGGATGGTTATGGGCTAAAAAAAGTTTCGATATATAAAGGAGGCGTGGTACCTCCCATAAAAACCGAGTTTTTGATACTGCATATCTCTGCAAGTCTTCATGGTAGAATACTGTAACTTGGTATCGCGATATATGAAATAAATCGCATACTCTTGGAGGAAAATTGAAGCTATTGGAAAGGAGGGCTTGGCATCTCCCATACAAACCGAATTTTTCATACTGCACATGTCTGGAAATATTCACGGTAGGGTACTGGAACTTGGTATGGAGATATACGAAATAAATCGCATACTCTTGGAGAAAAATTAAAGCTATTGGAAAAGGGGGCGTGGCACCTCCCATACAAACCGATTTTTTCATACTGCATATCTCTGAAAGTGTTCATGGTAGAATATAGGAACTTGGTATTGCGATATGTTAAATCAATCGCACGCTCTTGGAGAAAAATTGGAGCTAGTGTAAAAGTGGGCGTGGCACCTCCCATACAAACCGAATTTTTCATACTACATATCTCTGAAAGTCTTCATGGTAGAATACTGTAACTTGGTATTGCGATATATGAAATAAATCGCATACTCTTGGAGGAAAATTGAAGTTATTGGAAAAGGGGCTTGGCATCTCCCATACAAAACGAATTTTTCATACTGCATATGTCTGGAAATGTTTACAGTAGAGTACTGGAACTTGGTATTGAGATATACGAAATAAATCACATTCTCTTGGAGAAAAATTGGAGCTATTGGAGAAGGGGGCGTGGCACCTCCCATACAAACCGAATTTTTCATACTGCATATCTCTGAAAGTGTTCATGGTAGAATACCGGAACTTGGTATTTCGATATGTGAAATCAATCGCACACTCTTGGAGAAAAATTGGAGCTATTGTAAAAGTGGACGTGGCACCTCCCATACTAACCGAATTTTTCACACTGAATATCTCTGGAAGTGTTCATGGTAGAGTTCGAGAATTTGGTATGGAGATCAGTGTTGGGAAATGAAATTCTTCCTTCAGTACGAAATCTATACAAAAACTGTACTTTTCGACTGTAAATTGTATCGACTTTTTAATTTGCTCATATATTTTCTTAGTACATGCATACGTAGATTCCCTTCAAGACCAATGATTTAATGGTATTCATGGGAAAGTTTATGTAAGTACATTTACATATTTATTTTACTTTTATGTGTGTGGGTATGCACATATTTAAAGGCACACTTCTTAACAAACATTTTTTTTTTTATTATGGATGGATAAAAGAGACCTCTTTTCTGAATTCAGAACTAAAACTTGACATTTTAATAATATTTCAAGTGCTTATCAAAACTTTTCGACATGTTAATATTGACAAGATTGGCCATTTGTCTTAAAGTTATTTAATTTTACTTATTTGTTTATAAAAATGCAGTTTATACTTTAACTAAACCCCGGATAAATCCAAGGTTCAATCTTTGCGCACCATTAAAAAAATCGACAAACTTTCGTAAAAATGTCATGCTTTTTAATTAGAGTTCCTAGAAATACATATTTTGAGTATGCAGCTTTGTAGCCCGATCGATTTAAATAAAGTTCAAGTTTAAAATAGCTGCTATTTATCATTGATTTTTAATATTTTTTTTTGTTTGATGAAGGTGTTGCTCCTTTTATTCATTAAAAAAAATCGTCGAACATACTTAGATAATGGCTATGTTTCTTTATACATTCCGGATAATCCCATTTCACAGCCGGAATAAACAGAATGCGTTTGAAATATACGTCAACATATAATCAGGAACGTTCTAAGGAATAAGTAAACAAAAAAGTTTATTCCAAACGTTCAGAATGAATAAAGAAATGCAGCCAGTATGTAAGAAAATTACCGACATCGTCAAAAAAAATACCACACATCAACGGTAAATCTCAGCTACTTTAAACTTGCACCACAGTATATACAGTAATAAACCTTGTCGCAGTTTTTCACCAATTGGTCCCCGAGGAGTACTTTTGGGTTGTGTGCAGCGTTTCGTTTTGCGCGCACGGCAACAGTACTGTGGGGAATTTCGCCTGATGATTAGAAAAAGCTCTTTTCGAGGATAAAATATATAAATTTCTTCTATTTATGAACAAAATGTAGGTTAAGTATAGTAGCAATGCTTAATTAAGAATAATATCAACAGTTAAGTACATAATTAACGCTTGTGTTTCTATAAACTGGAAACTCACATCGTACTTTTTATGAAGAAATGTGAATTTATCAAAGAAAGCTCTAAATTTCCAAATACATTTAAGTCTTTATTCCAAAAAAAAAACAAGGTTAGTTTAGTTAAAGAGACTCCAATGACTGCCAGCGCATGCGCCCAGACAGCTCATCAAGCACACCCAAGTTTGAGCGGAACTCCTAAAAAATACTTAACATCAAAGTATAGAATGTCACAAATATGAAGCGTACACACATACAATAGCAATTGCTATGAATTAACAATTGTTACCGTATAAATTCAGGACACGTATTTGCTTAGAGACTGCGTTGGGTATGGTGGCCATAAGTTCAAATTTCAATGGTCCATTACCCGGAGCTGCTGCAACATGATGAGTACATTTTAGTGAGCCTCACATGCCACTGCCTATGGTTACAAGCTGGATATCTGAATATGTTAAAATAAATAGCAATTATTTCTTTAAAATTATAAGAAAAGTGTTTGTTTACAAAATTACTTGTGCCACTTTGCCATAGTACAGTAATTTTGTATGCAACTCTGAATCAGCAAAATTCATGCTCCTTATCATTATCAACCCTGATCAGATTTTACCCCCGAGGAGTACGCAAAAGAGTTTATTATTGTATATACTGTGCTTGCACTTTATTGTACTAAAATTGAATAAGCTAAAAAACTGCAAAATATTACAAAACAAAATGAAAAAGAAAGCTAGAAATTTTTACAAAAGTTTGTAATTTTTTTTAATCTTGTTCAAAGATTTAAACTTACTTTCCTACAGTTTTTGTTAAGGAATAAACTATATTTTTATAAACGAATAACTAAAATTAAAAAATAATAAAATGAATAGTCAAATCTAGTCAATATGTGAGTGTCATAAAGTTATGATATTGGGCCTTATGCATAAAAAGTGAGCTTAAGCTCAGACTCAATTTTTGCACTGAAAGGGTGAGCTCAAGCTCCAGAATTTGTACTGAAAATCGAGTCGGAGCTTAAGCTCACTTTTTATGCATGAGGCCCATTGTTTTAGTAAGATTTCAAAACTTACAAAGGCAAAAACGAGAAGGCGAAGACAAAAAACCGAATCTTCATACTGCATATCTCTGGAAATATTCATGGTAGAGCAATGGAACTTGGTATGGAGAAATATGAAATAAATCGCATGCTCTTGGAGGAAAATTAGAGCTACTGTAAAAGGGGGCGTGGCACCTCACATAGAAACCACATTTTTCATACTACGTATCTCTGGAAGTGTTCATGGTGGAGTACTGGAACTTGGTATGGAGATATGAAATGAAGCCCACACTCATGAAAAAAAATGGGGTTATTTGAAAAGAGGCGTGGGGCCTACAAACGAACCGACTTTTAGTTATCTTTGAATGTATTTATAATTCTTACGTAGGTGTGTTTATGACTGAAATCCCCCGCAACGGGTGTCCGGATTTTAACGAAATTTTTTTGTGTGTGTTTGAGTGGGTGTCTGGATGGTTTAGTTTCACAATATAACCCGCCAATTGGCACTGTAGTTCAGTTATTCCTAAAAATCTTACTTATAATACGATTTGGCAAATATTTTAAAAATGTATTGGTAACGGTAAGAGCAATACTATTGCAAAAAAGTGCTGCCAGGTGGCGCTGGAGTCGAGTTATTACTTGTGGCTTTTTAAGGGAGTAATAATACTAGCGCAGGGTGCGCAAATGACGGGATTCCAAATAAAATAAGGCCGATTGGATTTTTGGTATCATTCAAGTATATAAATCTTATGTTTATTCACGAAATTGATGCAATACAATGATATTAGGAATCTGAATTCAATTTTTGCCCAAGTGGCTTAACAAGAGGAGATAATTGTGAAAAACAAGTGCGATGCGGCCGCGGCGGTAGAAGAAGGTAAGAAGTGTTTAAGACTTTTTAATTGCGGGCACAGGTCAACCCATGACACCGCTTACAACAAAGACAATTCAATTTTCCATTTCCAAAGTTAATTCACAATAGTATAAATGATAAGGTTGCCGGCCGCACGCATAATATGAGAAAAATATTAACACTAGTATGGGAGCTGGAATGGAAGAAAACATGAAGGGCGGTGTAACGAAGCGTTTTTCTGTGAAGACCCCGACGCTTCTGTTCTCTATGCTGGGGTATACTCGCCGTGCCCAGGGTACGTTACAATAAATTTATATTGTGGGGCGTTTGCAAATAGTACTTTAATTATTTATCTTTATTCTATAAAACGTGGAAATTCTTATTTTCTACAAACACAATATGATTAACGGTATGTAAATTCCTAACAGTGCTATACTGTCGGCTCGCTACTGTTTGGTGACGTCGACGCTATTTTGTCGAATATTTAGTCCTCACAGCGGATAGAGAGATTCTACTAAGTGGGCAATAAACATAGCTTTGCAATATTGTGAGTGATGGTTCCGGCTTGGGTTTGGATATCCGCTACGCGAACATTTTCATCTTGACCGGGGTGAAGTTTCAGAACGCGCCGGAGTCGCCACTCGTAGGGGGGCATACTAAATTGCTGATGAATAACCT
>NW_023458586.1:126425-126600 GCF_013731165.1 Rhagoletis pomonella | reverse complement strand
TTGATTTTTGCCATTTGTTTACTAAAGAGAGATTTTCAGAGTGAGGTTCAGGCATAGAGAGTAGTGGGCTACCACGTAAGTGTCCGGGCGTTAACGCTAGCAGATCAGTAGGATCCTGAGACATAGGGTGTAGCGCATAGGGAAAACCGTTCTTACTGGGACATTCGAGTATCGA
>NW_023458586.1:89413-111425 GCF_013731165.1 Rhagoletis pomonella | reverse complement strand
TGCCTATTTCTCGTTGTTCGCTTTGTGTTGCCGCAGTATTCGCCACACTGCCCTCCACCTAAGTCTGATCGTCCCGATCAGACACACTTGCGGTTCCAAACGCTGCAAGCCTTTCCAAGTGGACCACCTTCATCTTGCTTCTTGGTCTCCCAACGGTCTGGATCCGATACACTACGTCATTTAGCCGTTTTACGACCTTATACGGACCTTCCCAGTTGCATTGTAGTTTTGGGGACAAACCTTTCTTTCGTTGTGGATTGTACAGCAACACCAAATCTCCTTCCTGGAAACCCTCGGAATTCATCGCCTTATCATACCTGGCTTTCATCTTGTCACTCATAATTTGTGTGCGCTGTCTCACAAGAGCATGTATCTCTCTCAGCTCCTCTTCCAGGATGTTTGACGGTTCTATACCAATCCTTCTAGCATCACCAGTCACCCCAAACTTCAGATCACTAGGCAAACGGAGCTCACTGCCGAATATTACCCTTGCCGGAGTTTTACCCGTTGTTTCATGCACTGCTGACCGGTATCCCATCAGGAACAAGGGTATCCGGACATCCCAATCTTTTTGATTCTTGTCCACGACCTTCCGCAAATGCTCTTCCAGGGTTCGGTTGAACCGTTCCACCATGCCGTCTGATTGGGGATGAAGAGCCATCGTTCGAGTTTTCCGGATACCCAGTATCTGGCACATCTCTTGGAACACTGCCGACTCAAAATTTCTTCCCTGGCCAGAGTGCAGCTCTATAGGTACACCATATCTCGCAACCCAATTGTAGGTGAATACCTCCGCTACTGTTTTAGCTTCCTGGTTTGGAATCGGGTATACCTCCGGCCATTTGCTAAAGTAGTCCATAACCACAAGGACGTATTTGTTTCCCTGTGCGCTCATAGGAAATGGAGCGGCTACATCCATGGCAATCCGCTCGAAAGGTGCACCTGAGTTATATTGCTTCATCTGGCCATGACTTCTGGATTTCGGCCCCTTAGCTGCAATACACTCCGCGCAGTTAGCAATCCACTCTGCGACCGATTGCCGACAACCAACCCAATAGAACCTCTGCTTAACCTTCTCCAGGGTCTTCGTGATTCCCAGGTGCCCTCCACTAGGACCATTGTGGAATTCCTTGAGTACATCCGGAATTCTTACCCTTGGAACTACTATCAGGTTGCGGGAGCACTGGCCATCTTCGCTTTCCCATACCCTATGCAAACAGCCAGATATTAATTTTAAGCTGTTCCATTGTGCCCAGTACGCCTTTGCGATGGGGCTTTCCGCTGCCATTTGCTCCTTATTTGGCCTCCTGTCCACCTCCAGTCCATGCATCAAAAGCTCCAGATCTGGATCTTCCTGCTGACACTTTCGTAGCTGTTCTTCCTTCCACTCTTCCGCTGGTGTTATTGTCGTTAGACAGACGTCTATAATGTTCTCTTTTCCCTCAGCTTTTGAGCAGTGTTTACATTCCAGGCTACATGGTCGACGGGACATGGCATCAGCATTACCGTGGACACTTCCCTTGCGGTGCTCAATAGCGAAGTCATAACTTTGCAGTCTCTCAATCCACGGAGCTAGCTGTCCTTCTGGATTCTTAAACTGTAGTAGCCACTTCAGCGCTGCATGGTCCGTTCGAACTCGGAAACGTTGCCCATAGAGGTACTTGTGGAAATGTTTGACGCAGTCCACCAACGCTAGTAGTTCTCTCCGAGCTACGCAGTAGTTCCTCTCTGGTTTTCCAATCGACCGGCTATAGTAGGCAACTACCTTCTCCTGCCCATCAATTACCTGCGACAGTACGCCTCCTATGGCATAACCACTAGCATCCGTATCCAAAATAAACGTTGCACCTGGAACGGGATACGCTAGCATAGGTGCAGTACATAGTCGTTCCTTCAGAGTCTGGAAAACCTCCTCCTGCTCCTTGTTCCACTCGAAGGCTCTATTTTTCCTAGTGAGCTCGTGGAGGCTATTAGCAACGCTGGCGAAATTCGGAACAAATCGGCGGTAGTAGGTGCATAGCCCAAGAAAACTTCGTAGTTCGTGCAGGTTCCTAGGTCTTGGCCAATCCTTTACTGCTTCTGTCTTTTCCTTCGCAGTACAGACGCCCTCCGTTGTCACCTTGTGCCCTAAGTAGTTCACCTCCTTCCTGAACAGTGAGCATTTTTTAGGAATTAGCTTCAGACCAGCGCCAGCTATCCTCTGGAAAACTTCTTCCAAATTGTTCAGGTGTTCCTCAAAGCTTTTACCCAATACGATAATGTCGTCTAGATACACCAAACATGTTTTCCAATGCAGTCCTTTGAGCACATGGTCCATAAGTCGTTCAAAAGTGGCAGGAGCGTTGCATAATCCAAAGGGCATCACCGTGAATTGCCACAGACCGTCTCCAACGCTGAAAGCTGTCTTCTCCTTATCCTCGTTACTTACCTCCACTTGCCAGTAACCGCTCTTAAGGTCCAGTGTTGAGAACCACTTTGTTCCAGTCAACGAGTCCAGAGTGTCATCGATCCTGGGAAGAGGATAGCTGTCCTTTTTCGTCACATCGTTTAGTTTCCGGTAGTCTACGCAGAACCGCATTTGACCATCGTTCTTCTTCACAAGTACTACCGGCGAACTCCATGGACTCGCTGATGGTTCAATCACACCACTCTCGCTCATTTCGTTTATTATTTGGCTAACAGTTTCACGTTTGGCAAGTGGAACACTCCGAGGAGCTTGACGGATTGGCCTTGCATCGCCAGTATCAATGCGATGTTTCACAACGTTAGTCCTGCCTGGTTTGTCGCCATCCTTGTCGAATATGTTGCAGTATCTTCGGAGAAGTTCCTTAGCCTTGTGCTGGTATTTTTCTTCCAACCCTTCCGTCCATGCATTAATGTCTTCCGCAAGGTCATTCTCGCCAATGGAATCGCTTTCAGGTAACTTTTCGCAGTTGAAGATTGCCTCTACCTCTCGACATTTCCCCAGTACAGTTCCTCTTCGGAGTTTGACCGGTGATTTGAACTCATTGAGCACTCGAACTGGGATGCGTCCATCCTTTTGCGCCTTAGCCAGGGTTTTACCAATAAGTACGTCCGGTGTAGAATTTTGTGTCGCTTCAACAACCCACAATTTGTTTGTCCCACAATCTCCATCAATCTTTGCCCACACAACTGCTTCTGACTTCGGTGGAATCTGCTCGCTTTCCTCTAGGATCACTCGCTTGCTGCTGTACGGACCATCATACCCAAACCTAAGGGGCACTTCCATGTTGTCGTACGTCATGATCCTGTTCTTCATGTCGATCTTCATACCTTGACCAAATAAAAAGTCTAATCCAATGATGACTTCATCCATAATCGCCGCGACTATGAACTTGTGTAACACCGTCACATTCCCTATTGCGACTTTGCATGTTACCTCTCCTACAACTTGGGTGTCCTCACCAGTTGCTGTCCTCAACCTTGCTCCAGGTAATGGCCTTACCTCTTTAGTGACCAAATCAGATCGAATGATGGAATGTGATGCGCCCGTATCCACAGTTAGTACTGGCTCATGTCCGTCCACATATCCACCAACAGTAACGTTGCTCGCTTTTCTGCCAATTCTCGAGACGGAGATTATGGGGCATTCAATTGCGGGAGCCAGCGTGCGCCCCTTGCTGCTGGCTCGTTTTAGTTTAACGACTGGTCGGAGTTAGGCTCGTCATCCTCAGTCCTGCGTTTACGTACTGCTGAACTGTTTGACCTGTTGGAACCCGTCTTACATTCGCGTGCGAAGTGGCCTGGTTTTCCGCAACTAAAACATTTTCTAACACTATCCTTCCTCTCGGTTGCACCAGGAGTATTCTTCCCTGCCATCGACTTGAGTGTTTTCAGGATCTCGTTTATCACGTCAGGTGTTTCCACTTCTACTCGATGGGCTTTGTAGGCTGGTCTACTTAGGAGCGCTGCCGTTTCACGTGTCTGAGCATACGAGACCGTTTCAGCAAATGTTGGCTTTGGATTTGCATACGTCTCGCGCTTGGTATACACGTCCCGCATTCCGTTGATGAATCTCTGGATTTTTACTCTTTCGAGGTGCTCACCAGATGCATCTCCAATTGCCAAATGAGCCAACCTTTCAACCTCGGAGGCGAATTCCTGTAGAGTCTCGTTGGGTTTCTGGCAGCGATTTTCCAGCTCCATCTGGTAAATCTGTATCCTGTGCTCGCTACCATAACGTCTTTCCACTGCACCCATTAACGCATCGTAACTGTTCCTTTCACAATCAGGAATAGTCTGCAAGATTTCCGCTGCAGGTCCTTTTAATGCAACGAACAGTGCAGCGGATTTATCCTCCATGCTCCAGTGATTTGCTGTAGCTGTCTTCTCAAACTGGAGCTTAAAGACTTGGAAAGGAATCGTGCCGTCAAAGGATGGAGTCTTTACCTTGGGCGCGCTGGTCGAAGAAGGTGGGCGATTCAACTGCATATCTCGGAGGCGACCTTCCAACTCTTCTACCTTAGCCTCGACTTTCTCCTGAATTAGCTCTTCGATTTTATCTTGTCGTTCCTCGATTTTATCCTGTCTCTCTCTGAGTTCCGCGTTATCTTTAAATAAATTCTCTTGTAGCTGAGTAATCTTTTCATCTAGCTGCGATGACATGTACGTTTTCTGTGCTTCCAGCTGCGAGGACATGCGTGTTTCCTGCACTTGCAGCTGGGATGAAATCTGTGATGACATCTCTGACATGCGTGTATCCTGTACTTGCATCATCTGTGACATGGCAGCCAATAACGTGTTCATGTCCATAACTGTTGATGACAAAGGAGCCTTTTGCTGTTCTTCAACCTTCCCGGATGTCTATTGCACATCCTTCGACGAACATGCAGCCTCATCCTTCTGTTCGTCCATTGCGGATGTATCGTCGGGTTTACCTTGGAAGTCGTATTTGTCCACGTCGATGCCTTCAGCTTCCATAGCCTCTCGCAACCGGGATAACAATTCCACTTCTCTTCCGGAGGTGGCCAAATTACGCTTTTCCAACTCCTGTTTCAGCTCCTCAATCTTTAAGTCCTGAATTTTCGCCATTTTCAGTAGTTTATCCTTCGGGATTTATTTAACAATCCCACTTCTGACACCAATTGTTACGATTATCCTCGAAACCTTGAGGGATTTCCCAAATATACTCGGGCTCGTATCGCTGGATTGTTAAATAAATGCTAACGATGACCAAATTGTAGTACAATTAACTTTATTGTACAACAAACAATTTACAATACTTGCTAATACAGTAAAAACACTTTACAATACTTGTTAAAGCAATAACAACGCTTTACTACTTGTTAACACAATTAAACTTATAGCTTGCTTATTCGCAACTCAATTCTCCGCTCATTTTACTTGTAGCTTGCTGACTTGTAACTAACTCACCTCGCGGTGGCGGCGCCCTTATATACCTGCGCTGGCACTTATGGCAACTCTAGAACATTCTGAAGTTTTTCGCTCATTCTCTTTCTCTCGCTGTTCGCAGTGTTCATCCAACTTGACGTTTCTCTTTGTGGAACATTCTACGTCATTCTTCGAACATTCTGCCTATTTCTCGTTGTTCGCTTTGTGTTGCCGCAGTATTCGCCACAATATGTTTTGAATCGCGGCGAAATGAATTAAAGCGACTTATGCATGCGTATAAACGTAGTAATAGACAAATGTATACATAAATGATCAGAATGAAAAGAGAAATCGATTAAGCGGTGACTGTCTGTCCGTCCGTCTGTGCACACGATAACTCGAGTAAAAATAGAGATATATTAACGAAACTTGGCACGTGCACTTCTTTCTGGCGTAGGACGGATGGTATTGAAAATGGGTAAAATCGGATAATAGCCACACCTACCTCCCATATAACGGTAATTTTCAGAAATACGAAAACTGCGATATTTTAGTAACTACTGAAGATTATTCACTCAAAATTTATATTTACAATAAGTTTTAGACGAAAAATAAGAAAGTTGTAAATGTTTGGAAAATGGGCGTAGCCACGCCCACTTATGGTTACATGTGTATATCTTGGTAACCGCTGCACCAATTTCTTCCAAACTTGGCACAGTTGTTGGCTTTGATGTAACATACGAAATGGCCAAACATTTTTAAAATCGGACAATAACCACGCCCACATCCCATATAACGGTAATTTAGAGAAATACGCAATCTTCGATAAATCAGTAAATATTAAAGCTAATTTATTCCAAATTGATGCTTGCAACAATTCTTTGCCAAGAAATACGTTCATGATAAAATTTTGGAAAATGGGCGTGGCGCTGCCCATTTATGATCACATATATGTATCTCGGTAACCGTTCTACCAATTTGTACCAAACTCGGTGTGGTTATTGTGCTTGCTACATAGAAGCAAAACGTTGAAAATTATTGAAATCGGACTAAAATTACTGCCGCTTTTCATATAACAAAAAATTTCAGAAATGCTTGAAACTTCAATATTTCGAAATTTAAGGACGCTAATTTATTCAAAATTGATACAGTCCGGCTTACCATGTAGCGGTAGCTTTCGGAAAGGTGAAAAACATATCTTTAATACTTGCGCCGGGTATTTAATGTTCGGCTCTGCCCGAACTTAGACTTTCTTACTTGTTAGTAATAACTTCACTCCAGTGACAACTGGCGGGTGAATTTGTGAATCTACACTATCCAGAGAGTTACTCAAAAACACACAAAAAACTTCGTTCAAAATCCGTCCGAGCATTTAGGAGGATTTCACTCACAAACACACCTACAGATGAATTATATATACGTTTGTACGGCGCCACGCCCTCTTTTCAAATAGCCCGTTTTTCTCCATGAGTATAAAATTGATTTCATATATCTCCACACCACGTTCCAGTACTCTACCATGAACGTTTCCAGAGATATTCGGTATGAAAAATTCGGTTTTTATGGGAGGTTCCACGCCCCCTCTATATATCGAACATTTTTTTAGCCTATAATAATCCTTGGGACGTCTGAATCAGGTGTCGGACATTTAAATAAAATCGGTTCGGCCGTTCTCGAGCTTTGCAAACACAAAAAATGGCTTTCAAAATATATATTGGTATAGATTGGTACGAATCGAAATGGATTTGAATATGTATCACAATATGAGTGTTAGACGAAAAAGGTTTAAAAAGGTTGCCAACTGTTTAAAAGGTTAAATTCAAACTATTCAATAGTTTAAATGAAGTATTACAATATCAATCAAAATGATTTTAAAAGGGCTTAATTTCAAAACTACATGCAAAGGGTTTCCATCTGTTTAAAATCTCAATTGAGATGAAAAAGTATGACAAGTGAGAGGTTTAAAACCTTTTAGTTTGAAAATATTTTGAAGATGGTTAAACAAATTTTAAACCTCCTGTTTTTGAAATGAGTTTTCTTGAAATAAATTATTATTTATAAATTATAAATGGCCTTATAACAATTATGTTCAACAATTTTTATTGAGCTTGAGGCCGTTTTTAATGAAAAACTTATTGTGGAAAAGCAAAAATAATTTCAAAAAAATGGTAGAAGTGATAGCTACATATTTCGGAAATCACCATATTTCCTCATAAGGCCATAAAATAACAAAAAAACAAATAACTTAAGGACGAGCACACCTAAAAGTTAAACGTTTTAATAATAGAAATATTAACAAAAACCAACAAAACCAACAACCACATGATCAAGTTTAAATAGCGCTGCATTAGCTGCCCTTGATTGTAGTTGGCTTAACCAATGAAATAGTGGAAAAAAGCAACAAGAATTTACAAGGCGAACTTAGCACAGTGCGTAGGCAACTGGCTGAGTCAGTGGGATCGTCGGTTCGAATCCTACTGAAAGAAGTCTGATGAGGAAATGTGGTGATTTCCGAAATAGCTATCACTTCTACCATATTTTCAAATTATAAGTGAAGTATTTAAACTAGGAAAGCCAGCAGAAAGCCAGCTATTGAAAACTATTTCAATAAAAAATGCTTTTTAATTACCGTAGAACAAACCTTGGGTCAGGTACATGCATATCTTTTGTATTAAATTATAAAAAAAAAATATAAATGGAAGTGGTAGCCTTCGATCGTTATTTCTGTTAAAAAGCTATTTAAGTTCTCTTTCATTTTGTACCAAATGTGTTTAATTTGGATAAGCGGTTTGTTTACTATCGGGAAAGATCTTTATTTCGAACTTAAAAAATATCTGGCCAAGTTTAACTGTTGGAAAGAAATAACTGCTATTTAAGGTCCCTGATAATTATCTTAACTCTGCAAGACTTTTTTTGTCAACGCCACGCGTTTATGGAATTCTATTCCAGCTGCTACTCGCTGCAGCTTAACCAAGGGCAACTTTAAGAATGTGTTCTTTCGTCAATAAGTTTTTGTGCTCTGAGTTTCGCTATCTGCTAGGATTATCATATGTGTATGTATGTATCTACACATGTTCACGTTTGTCTCGTTGTGTTTCTATTTATATAATAATGTTAGTTTTTATTCTTAGGAATAGGTTAATTTTTTATTTTTCCTATATTTTATTTTGAATTATTTTTTATTTATTTATTTATTTATTTTTCTTTCGTTGTTGTATGTTTGTGCTTTATAATTACTGTTGTACTATAAAAGAGTTTTTAGATCTTATTGTACTAATGAATTTGTTTAATAAATGAAATGAAATGAAATATGGGGGGAATATTAAATAACGCTTTTAATTGGTTATCTACCAATATCCTACAATTCTCGTACCGCGACATCCCAGGCTAGTTCAAAATTATCGTCAGTGAGAGGGAATTGTTTGACTATTTGTCCTACCTTACTTCTGGGTTTTTGCCTTAAATGGTATAGTTTCTGGGCTGGTGTTAATTTTGGGTGATTTCTTTAGACTGCCGTGAACATATATCTGAACCCAGTCTTCGTACTCACCATGGAAAATTTCTGTGTCGCACGGTCGTACCTTGAGAAATACTTCTTGGGAGTTCGAAGTTGGGGCGGAATTTTTGAAGCGAATGGTGTTTGTTTGGGACTGGGAATTTGCCCCGAGAAGCTGTAAGCCGTCTAAAATCTGCGTCTTACAGTTTCATAACTTTCTGAGTATTTATTATATTTTTGCTCAATCGAGTCGCTCGATTCAGCGAAGTACTCAAAACGGGATACTGCTCTATATGAGCTTATTAGAACATCCCATAACTTGTCAAGTTGCTGTAACTTAATATAACTTAATATAAATAATATTGTGAAATAACACAAACGGCAATAACACAAATTTGTGTTATTTCCCAATTGAATGTGAAATAACACAAATTTGCTTTATTTCATTTCTCGTTGAGCCATAAGACCAACTTTTATACTTAACAATTTGAGTAATAAAGCAAAATAGTGTACATATGTAGGTAGTCACCCAGTTACATTTGACAAAAAGTAGTACATGAACAAGTTAAATGGACGGATTTGTAAGTATACAATTTTGAAATTTCCCGGCGTCGCGGCGGTCCGCGTTCGCGCGCCGCCCCGCGCCCCGTTCGACGTCGCGCTCGCGTCCCCCGCCCCTCCCCTCCTTTCGCAATTATGTACTGGTGGCATTATAACCGTTTAGAAAAAGGAAAAATGATAAAATAACACTAGTTCACTTCTGAAATTGCTTTTTATAATGTCCAAGTAATGGGAATTATTGTGTATGCTGTTATTGCATGCATCCCACCCATAGTGGAATTTACCAGGTGCCACTGCTTTATTTGAAAATTTGCCTATAAAATGTGACTATAAGGCAGCCGAATGTCAGAAAATAAAGCGAGAAAGCCGTTTTATTACTTCATCTGTTTATTGCGACATGGTTCCATGCAAACATTTTAAGGTTTTCCAGCAGTGTTTTTAACATATTAAAAAGCATGCAGAAAAAATTCATACAAAAGCGCTATGTCCAATATGCGGAGCAGTTTTTAAAGACGATGCTTTTCCTATATTTTGTTAGACTTTTCATAAGTAAAAATATTTTGTGAATATTACTTTCTTCATATGAATTATATCAAATTTTTTGTTTAATTCAAGGCCAATCAAACAGGTTTAGAGCATTTGAGCAAAAACAACATTTGCCTGTATTTTGTTGTTGCTTCAGGTATCGAAGGTGCCAAAAACTGTTCTGATTTTTTTCTTCTACATCAAAGCGTGCCATGCGAAATACGAAAAAGGTAAAAAATTTAAATTGAAAAAATGAAAATTGTTGCAACTTTCTTTCTTAAAGCTCAGTTAGTCTAGACTTAATTTCCGTAACTTAACTTAATTTAATATTTTGGCTAACCTGTTATATGAGAAACTGTGTTGGCGGTTAGTTAAAACTTAACTTACCGTAAGAAACTTAAGAACCTGTAGATTTTAGGTTCTCAAGTTACGGCCTTACGGAAATTGAGAGCGGTGAGAGAATCAGGCTTGCCAGACTCTCGTTTTTGTATTTCTTAAAAATAAATGAAAGCAAACATTTTTGTTTGCATAAATTTTTTTGATATGGCATCTTAGCCAGCGAACTGTTAAACAGCTGAAAAAAGAAATACAAAAACAAAATATTTCCGCTCTTGGCTTAAGTTGACGTGTTGAATAACCATTGATGATTTCTTACGGTAAGTTAACTTAAGTTAAGTCTGGACTAACTGAGCTTTTAGTAAATTGGTTCGCTTCTCGAAGCATTGATCCATCCTGTGCCAGGCCCAGTAATCAGCGGTTGTGCTGCTGAGTTGGGCGAGCTTTCCAAAAGCTGCTATTTAATCGCTGGTTTTGTATGGAAAATGTTTCACATGCAAAAAGATTTTAACAATATTTGACATTTTCGAGTACAAATAATTTGAAAAAAATGAAATCAGCTGCTATACTGATATTACCTGTTCAATGTGCATTGGTTTAATTGTATTTTTGGAATAAACAAAGTTCTTTTTCCTTCTGTCAGTAAACTGTTTTTTTTTTTTACAAATAGTATAAATAAGCAATGGGAAATAAGGCAACATTTATTTTATTTTCAACCTTTGTTGGAAATAAAGCAAAACTCAGATTTTGGTATTATTTCCCATTTAAAAGAGAAATAAAGCAAATTTTGCGTTATTGCCGTTTGTGTTATTTCTTGGTCTGTGTGCCCTCTTTCATTGTTTCTTTGGAAGGCTTGTGGGAGATTATTCTGAGGGTACTCATTTAGTACTCGTTAAGGAGGTTTCTAAAATTATATTTGCGTATGCATTCCCTGATTGCTTGTTTAGGAGGTCAAAGTGATTACTCGCCCTCGTTCGATTGCTCGATGAGAACTCTCTTTGCTAGTTTACGATTACTCCCCATTGCCCTCTATATTCGTGTGTATATTTTGTATGCTCCCTTTAACACGGGATGTGCTAGGAGGGCGAGTAATCACCTTGACCTCCTAAATAAGCAATCAGGGAATGCATACACAAATATAATTTTAGAAACCTCCTTAACGAGTAATAAAGGAGTACCCTCAGAATAATCTCCCACAAGCCTCCCGAAGAAACAATGAAAGAGGCCACACAGAACAAGATCCCTTATTCCACCCAAACGCGCATTAAAGGGACACTCCTATTAAAATCCTTCCGGAAACCTCCTAGGCTAGTAATGAAAAAGTGCTCAAATTTTTTCAAAATTGCCCTCATGGTGTAATATTAAACCTGCATTTTAGATTAATTCATTTGTATAATTTTTCGTTCGTCAATCATAAACAATAATACATAATATAATAAATATACGCTGTATAAAATATATATACATACTATTTAATATACTTTAATAAAACATCTCAAGGATACAAATTTACAAAACGGCGAAACACTTAACGGTTTTCCATACAAGTTTACGAGGTATACGTGGTTACACGATATTTACCCGTTTCGATGAATTGCCCTAATATGCCCAGCATGGTTCCATGTGCAGAAGAGCACGCAAATACGGTCAGCTCTGAGTACTCAGGAACTTTCAGTTTAGAGCTAATTAGGATTTTTAATGTATGTCTGTCGGTAGGCCTCGACCTCGACCTCCTTAAAAGGCGCGTCGTCTGTTCATTTTAATATGTAATTTAATTTTTATTCTTCAAGATAAATTTTCTACTATTTTGTTTTTTTTTTTTGTATTTGATAAATTACTCGTATTAAAAATCGCAAAGTTTTCTTTATGCTGAAGTGCATGTTGCTCCCATATTAAGTAAATAAAACACTCCTGAATTCATCACTTGGAAGACATCGCTTTCTGCTCCCAAAAGAGTTATAATGGAGTAAAAAAGCGAAATATCGCTCTTATTGTTTGGAAAAAATGTCAAAATGAGTAGTCTTTTGTTATTAACTTTGAGATATCTCTTTGATTGGTCCGAACTGAGTAATAATGGAGTACAAAACCGAAGAATCTCATTTATTATTCCAAATCATGTCTCATGGAGCATTAGCTTTGGGAGGCATCGCTTCTTGCTCCTAATCGAACAATAATGGACACTAAAACTGATAAATCTCGTTTATTGCTCCGCGATCATGACAAAGGGAGTACTCTTTTATGCCTCAATTTGGGAGTTCTCCCTTCAGGTTCTAGTGGGATATCATGGTACAATAATTACATGTATTGTGTTCCGAGAGAGCGCATATTCCCATCTGCCGTATTTAAAAAATATCATTGTTGCCCACACTAAAACGTTAACTGCTAGGGAAAAGGGATATTTCCATACCCCATATACCATATTTGTTAACGTATTTTTTTAAACAAACCATCTTGCAGAGAACTTATTTAATTTGCAAAAGCCGGAAAAAAATATTTGCCTGTAAATAAATTCAGAGTTTGTATAGCTCACTTCATTTCAAAAGTTTTTTCTTTTGTTTTGAAAAATTATAAAAATTAAACTGAGCGAAAGCAAAAAGGAGGGCCAAATAAAAGTAAAAGAATCAACATTGAACTGCGTCAAAATGAAAATAAGGGAGCACGAATTTCGATGGGAGGCAAAACTCTCTGGGAAGACAATACCTGTAATTATTGTACCATGGTGGGATATGACATATTTATTTTCGATGCGCTTATTTGACAACATTTTTGTCATTGCATGAACCCCCCAATAAACATTCGGCTTGGTTAACAATTCGAAAATGATTGGAAAACCAATGTTTTTGCGAGTCTCACCGTCGATAACGAATGTGAAATAGGTTAGTATTCGATTCGAGAACTAGGCCATTCCCCAGCAAAACGGAACCTTCCTTATCCAATGTATTTTTCTTTCGTTATGAATTCGAAATGCAGTCCATTATCGAATTGGAATTTTTATGATAGAGAGTGATTTTCTTATATTTCCCTTCGAGAATGAGCTGGATTTCACTTTCTCTCTTGTTACTGTGGTTTCCATTTTTTTCGAACCCATCTTGAGTGTATTTGCAATATACTATGAACGTTGGAAAACTAAGGTTGGTTCCCAGTTCGATATGCATATTGGCTATCAAAGGCCATTTTCGAACGTTCGCCAAAATGTTTATTGGGCCGTTTTCCAGTAGCAACATTACAAATGTATTTCAGCCTCAATACGTTGTCGGACGTTTCGTCGTGGAGGCTGAATTTTCCGACGGTTGTTCCAAAGATCCCTTCCTTGCCCACCCTGGCATTGAAGTCGCCAAGCACGATTTTGATATCGTGGCGGGGGCGGCGCTCGTACGTGCGCTCCAAGCGCTCATAGAAGAGATCCTTGGATACTTCGTCCTTCTCTTCCGTCGGGGCATGGGCGCAGATTAGCGAGATGTTGAAGAATCTCGCTTTGATGCGGATTATGGCTACATGCTCGTCCATCGGGGTGAACGACAGTACTCGGCGACGGAGTCTCTCTACCACTACAAATCCAACACCGAATATGCACTCTTTTACATGGCAGCTGTAGTATACGTCGCAAGGCCCCAGGCATTGCTTGCCTTGCCCCGTCCAACGCATTTCTTGGATGGCGGTGATGTCAGCTTTTGTTCTTACGGTGACATCAACCAGCCGGGCAGAGGCACCTTACCCATGAAGGGTCCGGACATTCCAGGTGCATGCCCTTAAATCGTAGTCTTTTAAACATTTGTCGTGGTCGTCATAATAAGGGGGGTCTCATCTGAGGCATTGTTTCGCTTCCTCACTGGAAGGGGTTTTTACGTAGCTGGTCTCAAACCCAGCGCACAACCCATTGCTGGGACGGGGATGGTTTCGCAACGAAATACACGTTTATATAGCGAGCCGCTTGCTCCAAGACAGAAACCCGCTTGCAGCCGCACCTACTGGTGAACAGACGCTGCCGACTTCAGTGAGCCCTTAAACCGAATAAGTCGGAGTGGCCCCACCGAAGCTCCCTTTCTTTCTGCCGTGACCCAAGGCTCCACTCGGATTGGTTACCGCATCTCGCACATAGGTTACTCACGTTGCCCAGAAAGCACGAACGAGGACTCAAGAGTCGGGATTGAGTATAGCCGTGCAATTGTAACTGCATACACAGCACAACGACTATATCCCATTGCAGGCGAAACTATGAAATTGTAAAAATGAGATTTTACGATTAGACTGCTCGCAAAATTGCAATGCTTGTTGGCAAAACGTCCAACTTGATTGCGGATCGATCTGAACCAACGGTCGCAATGTTTAAGGCTTGCATTATGTCAAAATGATGTGTTTGTTGTAATTCACTCTGCCATTTACTACCATTATGCTTAGGCCAATTCATGAAATCATTTCATGCGTTTGAGTAGAAACTGAGTACATGAACACCATTTCATGATATCAATTATACGCGAAATGGAGTTTATTGGCTGAGTTTTTTCTCAGATCCATGAAATGATTTCATGAATTGGACTACGCATAAACGTGATAAATGTGCGTATAATTTATGAGGTAATTTTAAGTTTTTATATTCTTGCTACCACATGAATATATGAATTCGTGGTAAGAATTAATGAATTCGCCTTGGAATATAGAAATCGAGTAAGAAGAAATGCCGAACAAAGGAATATGTCTTCTTTCAACTTAAATACATGCATTTTGCAAACAAAAGTGCGTACGTTACTTAGTGCTTTGGAGAATTCGTAAGGATATATTGATTGCATTGTAAACATTTGCATTTATTTGTTAAACATACCTACAATAAATAATCATGTGACAGTTCACTTTTTTGAGTTACTTCCATTACAACCCGGTCCTAAAGATGCTAGAAGGGCGAATTCATATAAGGTGGTGTTCCCATAAAATCAATAAATCAATTATATGTATATCAGAGAATTAATAAGATGAAATGAAATTATTGTTGAATTTCTAACCAAACCTATGTATGTAACTCAATCGCCTAATGGTTTGCCGAACCGTAAACATATGTTTATACAATTTCGTGAGCATCTACCTGGTACTCACACCCTTTTTAAGAAGTTTCTCTTCTATCATGAGTACGGTGCTACACACGCCTTTTTTTAATAATATATTTTAGTAGTGTTTCGAAAGAGAATATTGTAGTGCATTTTTGAGCGTGCAACTGCTCATAAAAAAGAGCAATATTTCAAAAAATTGTTTTGTTAATAACTTTTACTTTTACACGGTTAACAATATTATATTACAGGGATAAAAACACGCCGATTGGTACCTCTCCTGACATTTTTGGACGTTTTTTTGCAAGTTGTACCGAGTTAATTTTTATATGGACACCAGGTGTGAACTAGGTTAACATTACACAAAAAATTATCAAAGGCGCAATAGCGCCATAATCCCAGCAAAGACAGTCTCTAACGTTAGAAAAATTTGGATTTCTACATTAGATAACTAGGGTAAGTTAGAGACCTACATTAGAACTCGATTCGAGAATGATTATAGAAACAACGCAAATTCAAATAAATGTAAATAAGCAATATTCAAATTGAATGAATCACAAATTATTTTTAAGTTCAAATAATTCTTTACTATTTTATTGTAAATGCATTTCATAAAAATTTTACAAACAAAGCGTTTTATTTAATAAAGCAAAACAACAGTTTTAAATTCATATTCGAATCCCATTAGAGATCAACGTTAGAATTCGATTAGAGAATTAATATTTTATCGAGTCGATAACCATGTCCCATTTTTGTTGAGATCGCTATGATTCTCGATAGTTTTTCGAGTCGTTCTCTAACGCTTGAGATTGGAGAATGTGGATAGTACTCCAATCATTCTCTAATCGATAACTAACCTCAATGTTTGCTGGGATGGCTTAATTTCACTTTCATAGTGAGAAATAAGACCATAAATATGCTAGATCCTTTGAAGGACTATGAAACTGGACATTAATGCTCTATAATCGGCTTCGGCGAGAGCGATCGTGTCCTTAGAACAATTTACTGCATTGCTTTTTTATTTTTAAGTTATTTATTTAATTGAAATTGGAAAAGCATCAAAACTTTAGTATCGAAAATTTTTGCACAATTCGCAGTTATTCGCAATCAAGAGCCGGTCTAAAAGGACGAAGTGCATATCCGAACTCGTCGACCTAAATATGTTCTAGCAAAACCAATTCCGTTTTTGTCTTTTTCTGAAAAAGTTTTTTGTGGGCTTATGGGCAGTGCTGCCACTGCCTTAGCCTTTAAAGTATCCATAAAAAATCGAAAACTGTATCCAAATGTATCCACCGAAAAGAGCAGACATTTTTACACAGTACATCTATGGAGGAGAAACTGGGCCCCTTAACAAACTTACTAACACGTAGTCAGTATTTTCCCATCCTTAGAAACGGATTTGGGAAACAAAGGCCCGTAGTTGTAATCAAAATTAAGTCGACTCTACAGTTAATTGCAGCTTTTGGACATAATTTTCAATGGGATACCTGTCAAAAAAGCTGCAACTAACTTTAGTGTCGACTTAATTTTGACTATAATTAAGGGACTTTGTTTCCCAGATCTGTTTCTAAGAATGGGAAAATACTGACTACAACGACGAGCCAAAGTTTCCACATGTTCGGTGTTTATTACTACGATTAGATTCCCACAAATATTACATGCAAAAAATGTTTCCTAGTATATCAAAATAATACTAATTTTGACCTGTTACATTTAGTTCAGTAAATTGTTATTTCCTGCTGTTATGGTTACAATGTTTTTCAATCAAACTGGTGGATTGGGAGCTATTTATGAAATTAAAAAGAAATTTTAAAAACTTGTATTTGTCTGTAAATTCCGCCATCTTGTTTGAATTCTCGCTTAACGACATATAACTGAAAATTTACAAATTACACAGTAGGGAGGCAAAAATATCACAGCTAAACGACCAAATACGTAAACTTAATTTTGGCCTCTAGATTACGATGGCGTTTTCAGAAAATCCGTATCACGTCAAAATTTTTAGATATTTAGGGGAGAAGTTTTAGAGGTCTGAAAGGGATTTTTTCGTCGTTTAAAACACTGTGCTCAGGTTTTGAATTTTTTTCTGGGCAAAGGCTTTGATAACTGATCGTACTTAACTGAGATCTTCTAAATTCAATGGCGTCCTCCGTTTTTCCAGATTGCCTCTAGTTTTCGAGATAACGGTGCTTGAAAATCTGCTTAAATTTTAGGTTTTTTGTTAATAATCACATCAGTTTTAAGGTTATTTTACTAAAATTTTGCACCTTAGCTATTTCTGAAAATCATGGAAATCGGTTCACTATAACATATAGCTCCCATACAACTGATTGTTCAGATATGTGGTTTTGCGTTACAACTCATATTTTATTTCGTAATATTTTTTTATAAAAGTAGTTTATACACTGCTTGGACCTGAATTGGGGTTCTTTTCAATCCCACTCTGGCATATTTTTGCAGTTTCTGTTGTACGAATGGCTTTTTAGTACCTTTTTTGTACTGTGAAAGCTGTTGTTCGTTAAAGTCAAAGTGACTGAGTAATGCTTTCACATAGGCAGTCTATACCGCGTCTATTTCACATAAGTTGGGAACTAAAAAACACAAAACGAAAGTCTACGCGCCAGATTACTGTCATATTAATTGATAAAAAACATCGAAAATTTGGCGGAAAACTTTTATACATCATATCATTGTCTTTGGAAACTCCTAAAGATGAAAAAAATTAAAAAGCTTTGCAATAAATTAAACAAGTTTTGTTTCGTTTTTGGTAAATTCGTTTTGAAATCAGACCAACGTAAATTTGTCTCAAATAAAAATGCACTAGCATGCTATAAATGGTACTTTTTGCAATCTGAACCTGCACAAAATAAATACACTCCCGATTTTACATGTATTTCGTGCATTAGTGCGATGAATTTTTGGTGGACAAAAAAACGATTTTCGTTACCATTCGGTTTACCAATGATTTGGACAAATCCCGGAAAACACGAAGCTGAAAATTGTTATGCATGCACCAACAATACATTTGGTTTCAATCGAAAACGTAAGTAAATTTAAATAAAAGCATGAAATTATGTATAGTTGAGAGGGACCTTAATCGCTGAGTGTATGAAATAGGTAAAAGTTTCGGTATGTTTGGAAGGTACCATGCCTAAGTATAACCAACCTTGGAAAGTCTGCAGCAGATGTCCAAATTAAAAAAAAAAAACAAGTAAGAGCAGCGCTGTCTTCGGCTATGCCGAAGGCTTCATACCTTTCATGAGCATCTGAATATTTTACTTTAACAGATTACTGCATTTGAATAAATTTATATATTTACAGCAGGCATAGATAGAGGAGATACATATATAAAAAATCATATCTAAACAATCAGAGGTATGGAAGATATACCTTATATAGAACCAATCTAAGTGATTTTCACTGCTGTGTGATCGGTACGTAAACCGGTAACACAATTTAATGGGTTTAGCTTCCTACATAAAGGAGATACATATATCGCAAAAACTGGTATCTGAACAATCAGTGGTACAAAAGATTAAGATTATACAGCATAGATTTTGACGATTTTCTCAGTAGACTTTTTATTATTATTTAAAAAATAGCTTACGAAATTTATCGGTTTTAGCTGTCCAAATAAAGGAGTATTACAGTAATAATAAGGGGCAATAAACAGGTTATAGTGACCCGATCTTTTTTAATTTTACTGTAAACTTTCTGTTGATAATGAGTGAAAATAGTGCGAAATTTCATGTTTCTAGCTGCATATATGGAGTAGTTATAACAAAAAATCGCATATATGAACAATCAGTTGTATGGGACCTACATATATGTAAAAGTGACCCGATCTTGTTATTTTCACTGTAAGTATTCTGTTACTAATGAGTGAAAACGGTGCGAATTTTAATGTTCCTATCTGCATAAATAAAGAAGTTATGGCAAAAAATCTCATATCTGAACAATCAGTTGTATGGTGGATATAGGTTGTAGCGGCCCGATCTCCGCCATTTTCACTGAAAGTATTCTTTTGATAACAAGTGACAACGGTTCAAAATTTTATGTGTCTAGCTACTTAAATGGAGGAGTTATAACGAAAAATCGTATATCTGAACAATCAGTTCTATGAGAGCTATAGGTTATAGTGACCCGATTTTGTAATTTTCACTCTAAGTTTTCTGTATATAATGGGTGGAAGTATTGCAAAATTTCATATCTGAACAATCAGTTGTATGGGAGCTATATGTTATAGTGGTCCGATTCTTCCGGTTCCGACAAATGATTAATACATTATAAAAATACATTCACCTACCAAATTTGATCCGGATATCTCGAAAACTGAGAGACTAGATTGCATACAAACAGACGGACAGACAGACAGACAGACAGACAGGCTCGCCGTTCTGATCATTTAAGTATACATTTTAATGGGTCTATCTCTTGTTATTCTGGTACTTATAAACATCGGACCAAAGTTATAATACCATTTCATGCTCATGAAAGGTATACAAATTGTGCAGAACTTTTTAGTTTTTGTCCGCCGAACAAACAAACTTAACATTTGTATATCGATGGCTGAGTGGAAGATCTACCTATCTCGGCAGCCAGTTCGAAAACGCCCTATCTCAGAAAACTTTTCAACAACGCCCTACTTCAGAATTTAATTGAAGAACGCACTATTTCAGAAGTTTATTGAAAAACATCCTATCTCAGAATTTTGTTGAAGAACGCCCTATCTCAAAATACATTGAAAATGTGCTGAGATAGGGCGTTTTTAAATCGGCAGCTGAGATAGGTAGATCTTCCACTGAGCCATCGATATATGCATATATGTATATGAACGTACTAAAGAGCTGCGCAAAACCTTCTAAAAGGCACACTTTACTACTATGCAGTACTTCCAAGCGGCGTACTACAGGGTGCGTTAACAGCAACATAAAATATTCTATAGCAAGCTGCGCAACAATACAAACACTTCAATATTCGAAATAGAATTTGCTACAGCGGCGATAGCGCTTGAGTTCTGCGGTGAAGCAAATTGTAAAACCAAAAAGAAGGGTTGTAGTAAAATAGCGGCAAATCATAGCAAGACAACCGAGTGCACTAGAACATTTGCATATATGTATAGCAACTCATTACCAATTGTTAGCGCAAGCCACGCAGTTCGCAGTCATCGTCAAGACGAAGATAGAACTGAGTGTTAAACTATGTTCACATTACCAACATAAAATACTTAGTTTCGTTTAAAATACCTCACTAAATTAAGTGCGTTCATACACGCGTGTCTTTATTTGTCTTGACAGCTTTGTAGCAACCCTGTGTTATTGTTTATTTGACGAAAAGAGATCGCGAATGTGAGTAATTGCGTATATTTTTATATTCTGAGTTGTTTGTGGTTATTCTTTAGATTTTAGATGAGTGATCAAAAGAGAAAGCTTCTGGAAATAATTTACAAACTACCACGCGCGATTATTAAAAACAAAAACGTCCAAACACAATGACATATCAGTTGTGGGACAATACTTTTTTCGATTATTATCGATAAAATTAGAGCCGACACTGATTTGTTCGTGTTTTGGTTCTTGGTTTAAGATAAACTACGTACTTTCATCTTAATTTACTGAGAGACTTTACAAGGCGAAATTACTTAGTTTGTACTTAATTTATGCGTAAATTAAGATTGACCTCTAAATTACGCCAATGGGAACATAGTTTTATGGATGTAAGCAAAATTTAAAATAGAGTGTTATTTTTTATTTGTGTATACACACATACATAAGTGCTAAATATTCAAAAAATATGTACATATATGTTTGACTTGTTATAGGTGTCCACAACTGAATCCCCTGCAACCGATGCAGGTGAAATAAAGGTAAAAGTGCTGTCTGGAGAGTACAAAATAAGTTCAAAGCGAGGACGTAGCAAAGTGTGGAACATTTTCTGGATTATAGAGACTGGAGATGGCGTTGAGGTGACTGACTTTTTGGTTTGCCGAAAATGTATGAATATTTATAAATACAACAAAAAAAAACCACATCAAATTTTGTGAAGCATAAGTGCTACGTCCACGATGAGTCAAGAGCGAATTCTCTAGTGCCCAAAATCGCTGCAGACACAAACACAAAAAAAATTGCAGCTGATATATTCACAAAATTGGTAGTGAGGAGTTGCAGACCGTTTAAAATAGCCAGTGATGACGGTGTAAAAGAAATCGCAGAGTTTTTCGTATCTATGGGAGCTAAGTTTGGTCCGAATATAGACGTCATGACCTTCATACCTGATCCGACAACTATTTCGCGTAACGTCGAGTCGATGTATAAAATTAATTTTGCTGAAATAAAAAGAAAAATATCTGCAGTAGCTGAAATTGGATACGGCTTAACATCGGACTTGTGCGCTAAAAAGAAAATTATAGACCTATGCGCTATTTATTTTTAAATTAATCTTAAATAGATATTTTTGTTTAAACCGACATTGTCTAATTTTCAAATTTCAAACTTTGCACAAAAATTAAAAGAAATCAAGAGTTTCATCAAAATTTCATCACGTTTTTTCTAGAATTTTTATAAAAATTCAAAGTATGCAGTTTTATATCCCATTCAATTTTAGTATGTACAATAAAGTGCATGCCTTTAGTGTCTAAAAAATATTGTTGATTTTCTTTTTTCTTCCACATAAAATAAATGCGAACATTCGTTATATGGAAGAA
>NW_023458586.1:81339-89313 GCF_013731165.1 Rhagoletis pomonella | reverse complement strand
CTTGTCTAGCAGCGTTTCTTGTTTATATTTGGGAGAAGTTCGTTACAAGGGGAAAGCGGCCTTCAATTTAAAACAGCTTTATTTCGAATAAAGAGCGTGGTAAATTCTTCAAAGCTAAACTGGTGATTTCTTGCTACCTTTGTGAAATGGGTTTTGTAGCTTTTTACAGCAGTTTCCCAGAGACCGCCCATATGAGGAGCATACGGTGAGATAAACTGCCATGAGAATCCGTAGGTTGCGTATTTTACGGCAATATCAGTGGCCGTTTCTTTAAGAAACTGGGAGAATTCTCTTTGCATCGTTCGCTGCGCACCTACGAAAGTCTTTCCGTTGTCGGACATGATTTTGTGGGGGATTCCACGGCGGCCGACAAATCGGGTAAAAGCTGCCTTGAAGGCTTCATTGGTCAGATTTGAGCATAACTCTAAGTGTCCTGCTTTAGTAGAGAAGCATACAAATACACACATATACGACTTTGCGTGAGGAGCTCGTCGGAGGGTAAATGTTTTTACAAGAAATGGTCCAGCAAAGTCAACACCTGTGGTATGAAAATGGAGTGTGTAGGTGGATCGTTCAGGTGGGAGCGCGGCCATGACCCGTGAATGCATCTTTTGTTTATAGATTGTGCAGACCTTACACTGAAAGATGCATTTTTTTATCTTTTGTTTCAGCCTTGGGATATAATATTCTTGCTGCACCGTTCGAATCATTAATTGTTTGTCAGCATGGAGAAGAGTTGTATGCAGGAAATCGAGCAGTAGAGCACAGAGCTGTGAGTTTTCTGGGATTATGATCGGGTGGCGCTCATTATAGATAAGCGCTGCATAAGTTAATCGACCGTTCACCCGTATGATCCCTGATCTATCCAGCATCTGGTTCAATGTAAGCAGAGTGCTTTTTTTTCTGATGGGTCTAGATGCGGTAAGTGATCGAATCTCATCTGCGTAGTACATAAGCTGAGTTTGTGCGATGATACGTTTTTTCGCTTCGGTTATTCCGTCATGGGTCAAAGTGAAGCAGGAACTGCGCATTTTTGCGATTTGTTGACGAATCGATAAATGAACGCCATTACTCGCAAGGCGCGGGACAAGGAAAAGAAACGGCCCAGAATATCGAAGTGCTCGACCATATGGAGCTATTCAATACGGCGTTGTTCTGAAGGGGAGGAGTGCGGAGAGGGTATTTTTGGCCACAATGTGGGGGGATTTCGTAGCCACTCTGGGCCTTTCCACCATAAAGAGCACGTAGCAAGGTCATGGGGTTGACCTCCGCGTGTACCAAGATCAGCTGGGTTATCTCCACTCGAGACATGTCGCCAGGTATCATTGCTCACATTTTGCAGGATTAGGGAAATTCTGTTAGCGACGTAAGTTTTCCGCGTATGTGGTGGTTTTTCCAACCGTGCCAACACAATGGATGAATCGGACCAGAGATATAGGTCATGAGCTGGTAGATCTAGTTGGGAGCAAAGTTCACTCACTAATTTCGAGAGCAGCACTGCTTCGCATAGTTCGAGCTTAGGTAAGCTTACCGTTTGCAGAGGGGCCACTTTACTTTTTGCTGCGAGCAGATGTGACGAGAAGGAGTTTTCGTCATGTTGCACTCGGAGATAGACGCAAGCACAATACGCCTTTTCAGAGGCATCTGAGAATCCATGCATCTGAACAGCTTGCGTTGGAGAGAATTGCACCCGACGGGGAGTGATAATCTTATTAATCGCGGGTAATTCTCGCGCAGCATACTCCATTTGTGATAAGCGCCGGGTTTTACATGCTCGTCCCATTCCGTTCCTTCCATCCATAGTTGCTGCAGAAGCACTTTTGCGGAAATCATTATTGGCATTAGCCATCCTCCCGATGAAACAGTTTCGCTACCGCCGATAATATTTGCCGCTTTGTCCTTGAGTTAGCCGCGGATAGAGGATCGTATGTGTAGAAGAAGGAATCCGTGAGTGCGTTCCATTTTATACCTAGAGTTTTTGTAGAGCTAGTGGCCTTGTCGGCCGCTGTGGTGTTGTGGTAAGCAGTGCGCGCTTCCACTCCGCAGGATCGGGGTTCAAACCCTGGTCAAAGCAACATCGCAAAAAATGTAGAAAAAAGGCGGACGCCCCTCGGCAGTCAATGCCAACCTCCGAGTGTATTTCTGCCATGAAAAACAGCTTCTCATAAAAATACAATCGCCGTTCGGAGTCGGCGTAAAACTGTAGGTCCCTCCCTTTTGTGTGACAATATCAAAGCGCACGCCACAAATCGGAGGAGAAGCTCGGCCAAACACTAACATTTGTGTAAGCGCCAATCTATTGTTATTATTATTAGTGTCCTTAAACTGGAGAAAATCAACATCAAGGACCTCGGAATCAGGGGCTAATTCCAGGTTTTTTGGGTGATTTGAGGTGATTTTTCGTAGTGGGAAGCCTGCAGATTTTAGGGCGTCGTTAACTTGGGTTAATGATCTTATTGTGGACTATATATTGTGCCGCCTGAGAGAATATCGTCCACGTATGTTTCACGTAGGAGGATATTGTTGGCGAGCGGGAATTCATCTTGACAATCCTGCGCTAACTGATAAAGCATACGGATTGCAAGATAGGGAGCGCAATTGACGCCAAAGGTGACTGTTTTCAGCCTGAAATAGACATAGAGACAGAGTTTCACAGGGCAGTTTTGAAGAACATAAATATACAAGGATGGGGTCCCAATTGCTGGTCGGGATTCCTTGTGCTAAGTGGGTTGAGAGGCAATTGTTGATGGTGGATTGAACTTTTTGGATTTGCTCACCACTTTCTGTATATGTGTTACCCATTTCTAAACGTCGCATTGCCTTCTCGGCCATACCTAACCTATATGTTAATAATAAGTGTCTTAAATTTGTATCTAAAGTGACGAACCTTGGTTTTGTAATTAATTCTAGTCTTTCCTGTGATGATCACGTAAACTTCATAATAATCAAAGTTTTTATCACTCTACGTAATTTAAGAATGTCTTCATGCTTTACGCCGGTCGACATCAGGAGAAAACTTGCAATACAACTTGATTTTACCTATAATCTGTTATCCTGAATGTATTTACAGCAAACTTAGTTCTCAATCTGCCCATAAAATTGAAGTAGTTTTCAATCACGTTACACGCTATGTATTTGGTTTGGCCAAATTTGATTCGTGAGATAACTGAGTATTTGAAAGCAAGGAATTGTATTTTTCTATTCCGTTTAATGTTGGATAAGCTGCTGAAACTAAACTTTGAAATAAAGATAAATATGAAGAAATAAACGATAACGATGAAGACAAAAAAAGAAGGCAAAAGTGAAGTTAAAGAAGAAAATGGAGACAATGAGAAATACATAAGAATTAGGGTAACTGAATTGAAATTTTTCGACCGGGATCGAAATAAATTCAGTCATAAAAGTTACCGAAATTTATAGAATGATCGAAGTTTAGAGTTATCGAAATTTATCCATGCTTATTAAGTTATCGCAACGTATCGAATTATTCAAATTGATCAATGTTTATTGAGTTGTCGAAATTTATAGATACAGAAGCTTAATTGTCGAAATTTACGGAAAGTTATCGAGCTTTAAAAATTTATGGGATTATCGAAACTTGTCAAGTTAAAGAAATGTATCAGGTTATCAATATTTATTGAATTATCATTATTTATATCGTAATGCATCGAGTTCTTTCAGCTTACAGAGTTATCGATAATTACCCTGCAGTGAAAAGCCAAATCAGTTAGAAAAAATACTAGTTCATTAACTAGTATGTGCCTACCAGTTCGACAATTTCGAAGAACTTAGGCGACCAGCGACATCTGCCTTTGAATTGCCAAAGGCAAAAATAAAACGCAATTAATTGCTTTTCTTACAAATGTCGGCTGTGGCGTCACGTGAAGACTACTGGTTCTGGTTCTGAAATCGCAGGTTCGAAGCCGCTTGGAGGTAGTTAAGATTTTTAAAGTTAAATAAATGTAAGTAAAAATAATTTATTCAATTTATAAACAAATAACAAAAAATAACAAATTTGAAAATCTAATTGCGTTGCAAAAAAACATTTAGGAAGAAATATAAAAACAAAGAAATTAAACAAAAATATTTTTTTTTATTAAATTAAAAAATTACAATAAACAGCATAAACAAAAAAATAAATTTATAAAAAATAAAAATAAAATAAAAAATAGAAAAATTTTACCTGCGCCAGGATTTGAACCTGGGACCTCAGGCTTACCACGCGAGTGCTCTTCTCTGTCGGCCATTGTGACTGCTGGAGCGTCGCGAGCAAAAAGGCACACTTATGCTTTTCACGGGGCATGAATTGGCAGACTATCTCATCAACTGGTATGATGCTACTAGTATTTATACTAGTAGATGCTGATGCATAGCCTGACAATTGACATCTCGTAGGACATCGCAATGTTAAAAATACCGGTCGCTAACATTGAAAAAGGATAGAACGTGAACTAGTTCGTCTGAAACGCAAACCGGTAGAATTCTAGTTCACAACTAGTAGCTTTCCCTGCAGGGTATTGATCTACCGAAATTGGTCGATTCATCGAATCGTAGTTTATGGAATTTTCAAAAATATATATCGATTTATCGAAATTTCAATGTTTTATAAGTTTATCGAGTTATCACTGCTTATCGAATTTTATCGTGTTAACAGAGTGTAACGAGTTATCAAAATTTTTCAGAGACCATAACGATTATAAGAAATAAAATTAAATATTGCTCTATAATTACTACTGAACAATGGAAAAGTTGTTTTCGTCTCGCGGGACGATTATTGTAAAATTTAAATTATTTTCGTCATCTCATAATAATTATATGGGACTTTTATTTTTTTCGTCTCGCGGGACGTGTATTTCAAGACGGAAATTATTTTCGTCTTCTCATAATAATTATATGGGAGTTTTATATTTTTTCGTCTCTCGGGACGTTTATTTCAAGACGGAAATGATTTACGTCTTCTCATAATAATTATATGGGATTTTAATTTTTTTTTCGTCTCTCGGGACGTTTATTTCATGACGGAAATGATTTACGTCTTCTCCTAATAATTATAAATAAAAGAATGAAATTCTTAATTGAGTTCGGAGATTCGACGCGTTAAATATTTAACGCCACGATTGTTCATGTCATCAAATCTGTATCGTTCGTTCGATTTTCAAAAATGTGGTGTCAAATTAAAGGGCTTTGCTTTTACGTGGTTTTAAGTTAATGAAAAGGGTTGCCAGATGTTAGCAAATCAAATTCCAATAATCGAGCTCGGAGATATTTGCGTTTAATTTCGTGAAATCGGCAGTACATGTACCGATTCCATTAGGAGAAAACGTGGGACTAAAATCATTGTCGTCTTGAAATAAACGCCACGAGAGACGAGGAAAGTAAAAGTCGCATATAATTATTATGAAAAGACGTAAATCCTTTCCGTCTTGAAATAAACGTCCCGCGAGATGAAAATAAATAAAAGTCCCACATAATTATTATGAGAAGACGTAAATAATATTCGTCTTGAAATAAACGTCCCGAGAGATGAGAAAAATAAAAATCCTTACTAATATTATAAATCTGAAAGTGAGTTTGTTTGTTTGCTACGCTTTCACGCTTTAACTATAGGCGATTAGGCAAGAGGGCGTGGCACCTCCCATACAAACGGAATTTTTCATACTGCATTTCTCAGGGAATGTTTTTGGTAGATTACTGGAATCTGGTATGGAGGTATATAAAATCATTCTCTACTCATGGATGAAGGCTGTCACCTTTTAAAAAAATTTAATTCAACTTCAATTAAGGGAGTTATTTATTTGAAAATTATATTTAAAAATGGATGTCAAGAGGCTTAAAAAAGCTGTAGTTAAATATAGTTTGAAAAGGCTTGCCACCTACTCGAAAAGTAAAATTTAAGTTAATTATACGCAAGCCATCTGAAGAATTATAATATGGTTGTCAAACAAAATATTGTTAAGAAACCTTTAGTTTTAAAGTTTTGAATAATATTGAAGTCTTTCACAAGGGTTGCCACCTTTTTAAAAATTCAACTTAATTAGTTTAAATGAAATATTATAATACTAGCAGACCCGGCGAACTTCGTCCCGCACAAAATATTTTTTTTTATTGAAACTTTTTGGTCTAACATTTTCACCAGCAATTCACGTTTACGATTTCCATTGGCACGCTCATCGGCTAAGATTATGGTTTGGTGGTCGTTTTCCGCCTTAAATAACCTAACGAAAGAGTTATGTCCGTGATGAAGTTCTTGAAATTCTCTAATTGTGTAACATTTCATAGAACGGTTAATCTCACAACGAAATAAATTTCTTCTTCACTCCCTGGCGGCAACAATGATCCGGTTCTATAGTAAATCTGTCCAAAAAACTTTATCGTATAGTTGGTGGCAATTTCAAAATGGATGCGTATAATTGTTGTACAGAAATGCAATATACATAGACATACGAAATACCTTAAAAGTAAGTTTCACGAAAGCAATTTAAGTGAAAATAATGTTTTTTAGTTGAATTTATTACAGTAAAAGGCGCGCGATGGTTTTGGCGGTTGATTTATCGGTGGTGATTTGAGATTTACCCCTGCGCAACTCAACCCTGGTGTCTCAGAATGAAGCTTTAAGGCATAACAATACTGGCAAAAATCACATACATTGGGCCAATCGTAACACATAAAAATTCGATATACTCAATGGTGCCACAGGTTTATTTATTCTGACATTCACGGCACCTTTTCTAACTTGGCGATTATTCGTAATCACTTCAGCGCCACGTGGCAGCTCTTTTTTGCAATACCCTGCAAAAATCGCGACTACCCCATGCATGCGTGTAAAGAGTACTCCCTAAGGACCAAGGAGTACTCCAAAATTAACCACAATTCATATAAAAAATATGGTCCAATTAACATTGCGATGTCCTAGGGCAGGACCATATACTCCATCCCTGCATTACATCAGAGTAGCACAAAACTACTCCAACATATTAACAATGGCATTGTTGTTATATTTTTTCGTTTATACACGCTTTTGTTCTTCACTTCTCAAATGCTTTTTCGAAATTAATAAAAACAAATACAAATTAAAAATTACATGTTGTCAGAGGCATTCGAACCCGAACATGCTGGGAGCTAAGAACAAACAGCGAGCATCTCTACACGTTCAGCTACAGCCAGACATGCAAATGTGCTTTCAAATGCTCAACTTCAATCACGTTTCGTTAAAACACGAGCAGTGATCGGATAACAAACAATAAGCTGGCGCAGAGACACGAGCTGGTCCGCTACAGCATGTCAGAGGAACACTTTTGTAAGTACTCCAATTTACCACAAATAGACTACATGGTCCAACGATTTTTGCAGGGCAGTTTTGCCTTTACCATTACCAATACATATTTTGAATATTGACCAAAGTGGATCATCAATAAGATTTTTATATCCGAGCGCACTTGTGCACAAGGGTATTATAACTTTGTTCACATAACGGTTGTTTGTAACAGGCAAAACGAATCGAGATAGATATATACTACGTTTATACGCACAGAATAATCGACTTAATTAAAAGCGCATTGACACCGTACACATTTCGCTCTAGTGTTTATACTTACGGCTTTATATCGGCATCAAAGTAACCGTCTTCAAAAGCAACAAAATTAGCTATTTTCATTTGACATTTTATAAGTTAACATAGTGGAAAGTGATAAAAATCTAGTTTTATTCGGCATTATAAAATCGTGGCAAAGAAAAAGAACGATTACACAGCCACACAAAAAAAAATTTGTGTTCTGACCCAAAGGTCTCACTATGTGTACCTTATATTTTTGGGGTCGCTGAATCCGAATCCGAGGTCCATTTAACCCCATCAGTTCAGGGTTTTGATATAACCCCAGAAAACCAATATGGAGGACACATTTTGGAAAAATTCATCGGATTCGCTTGAAACTCGTTACTCGGGGGTTTTCGGGGTCGCTAATTACGAATATGATA
>NW_023458586.1:75028-81239 GCF_013731165.1 Rhagoletis pomonella | reverse complement strand
ACGTGCAAAGCTATAGACGCGCCGTCAGCAAATTCGGTCGAAGCGGTATTTTGGCCGGATGAGTGGTTACCTCTGTTAACTACTCCTCCTCTTGAAGTGAAAGCGTCCGCGGTTTCCTTTATGATATTCTTCAGTACTACCATATTTCTTTGCCGTCTCCTCAGAAATATTGTTATGCTTGTAGCTATGGCTAATAGGATTAAGAGCAAGGCGCTTCCTGATTGTATTGAGCGAGTATCAATAAGATTCCGTAGGTGTACTATGTGCTTAAGGTTTTTCATATTAATTCTTTGTAGGTGTGGAAGTGATAATAACTCGATATGTTCGGTGAAGTTAACGTGCTGTGTGGGTACCGCTTCGGGATGTGAACGCATTACTTCATTCCAGTTGTTATAAGTGGTGGTGTTTATTGTAATATCGCCTTTGAATGTTATCAAGAAAGTTCCTCTAGTCAATCTTGTCAAATTTTCGTTTTGTATTATCGCGGGCTGGTCATTAATTAAAATTATGCCGTCGTCGATCTCCTCAATGGCGGGCACGTGATCGGCAGATTTGGATTTGCATTTTGCGGAATGTTGGTTAAGTAGTTGTCGTACACAGGGACTTTCTTTCAAGGGTCGGCAGAAGTTTGCTGTTATGGCTTCTCTACAATTATAAAGGGGGATGTATTCTCCGTTGCATTCAGCTATAACATTTGTTTCCAAAGAAATAATTCTTCCATTTTGGATAACGGGCAGTAACTTTACGTTATTACAAATCCTAGCTATTTTTGGGTATTTAATAATGAAATAAATAAACTGCGTATTCTGAAATATCTTAAATTTATAAACAGAAAGTATGTCAGTTATACTGGTATTTGTAGAGAGCTCAGCAGCTAATATATTGTTTATTTCCATGCCAGTAAGCAGAATGGGGTTAATAACATTTACTTTTCCCAGAGCTACTGATGTTATAATGGTTTCTAACTCCATTATCACTGCTCTATTTCTAGTACTGACTAAAGAAAAGAGATTTCCCGTGTCGATCTGCGTCCGTTTTGCCTGTGCTAAAAGTTTATTAACTGTCACTGTCAGTTCGTTAATTTTCCCTTGTGTAACTGAATTAATCATTGCCTGCTGTTCATTTGCTTCTATTAGGGCTTCGGCTCTGGTCTCAATTGTTTGGAAGTCATCAAAGTCTGGGGTGCCGGTTATGTACTTTAATGCAGTCCCTAAGATATTAATGCCTCGGGCATGCCGGTGATGTATTCTGACCGCGTCTAGTAGTTTTAATATTTCGTTAGCCTCGTTTCGGAGAAGTTGCCTGGCGTGAGAAAGTGGAAATTGCTCCAATATTGCGTCCGTCTCTTCCGCTATCGCTTCGCATTCTGTCAAGTTTGTCTTGTGGAGTAGAAACTCATAGTGTTCGTGGAGGATCACTTTCCCTGTTGTTATTGGGATGTAGTTGGAGCTGGTATAATTGAATATCCTCGCATTGGCCCAATGATCTATTGTCAAGAGCAGAGTTACCCTAAGAAGGAAGGTAAAATTTCAGTGTTTTAAGTTGGTTTTGTGAACTTTACGTCCGTCGATTAAAACAAAGGTACCTAAATCGCTCTGGACTGCTTTTTCGGTGTAAATTTAGTGAATTTGTTTCCTATTCTCTTATTCGTCTTCACAAAAACCTTTTCCCCTGGTTTATATTGTCTTCTTCGTCTCTTTATATTGTGTCTTTTTAAGTCATTTTGTTGGGTTTGTATAAGTCTATTCTTTATTTCGTTAACCAGTTCGTCTGGCGCTGCATGGATGATATCTATAGGTTTCCTGTTTGTCACGGAATGGACGGTGCGGTTGTACTTAGCCGTTGCTAGCAGAATTAATTCGACCGTGCCGGAAATGCAAGTCTCGAGCTTTTTTGTACTGTGGAACCTCTCCACCTGGCCGTTCGTCGTACTGTGAGCCGGTGGCGTGGTGTAGATCGTGACTCCGAAGTGGTTTTTTAAGATTGCTCTAATATTTTCTGAATTCAGTGACCTCTCGTTATCGCAAACCAGAAATTTAGTGTTTTTGTAAAAGTTGAGGAGTTCGTAGATTGGCTCCTTAATATCCACTATGGCTCTGGATTTTATTGGAAAAACCATTGCAAATTTTGAGAATTTATCTATTGTTGTGAGAAAATGTCTGTTTGTTTGAAAATGTTTGTCTGTTGAATAAATGTCAACGTGAAGGATTTCCCCTGGGTATGAAGGTATGGGGGTTGATCCTATTTCGGGGTTTGGGGGACGTCGTTTGTATTTTGCTTCATGACATATTTTCCAATTTGAAACTATTTCTTTTAGGATTTTCCTTAAGTCAGGGAAGTAGTAATTTTCCAGGACTTGCTGCTCATTTTCGCGACAGGATCTATGTGCACGATTATGGTTTTGGAGGATTTCTCTTTGGTCCTCCTTATTAAAAACGTCGATAACCTGCTTTGTAGTGTGGCGGAACTTTGGAAAAGATGTGGTAAGCTCGTTTTGGATTAGTGCCAAAGTAGAGAGTTCGCATAGCAGCCCGTTAACAACATTCGGATTTACACATTGTTTCATGGCTTTCAATAAATCTTGTAGGTTACTAAAAGATATTCGATGCCTCACTCGTGTCTTAAAAAGAATCGACGTGCTAACCGGTAATTTGCTGCCCTCCTCTAGGATAATCCGAGTTTGGAAACAATTAATGGGGTTTTTTACTGTAGGTATTGCTTGAGTTAGTGACAATTCGCTGTTGGTGGCCATATTTCCTGTGTCCACCTCGTTGTCCAGTGTATTTATGTGTTGCCGGGAAAGTGCATCGGCGACAAAGTTTTCTTTACCTGGTTTGTAGTGGAACTTTGGTGAGTACTCTTCAACAAAAGCGCGCCACCTTTTCATCTTTGCATTTGGGTTTTTGTCGGACAAAGCGAAGGAGAGCGGTTGGTGATCTGTATAGATGTTCAAGTGTTTTACGCCGTATAGGTAGTTACGAAGTTTTTGTAGTGCCCATACAATCGCCAGGAGCTCTCTTTCATTGGTCGCATAGATTTCCTCTGTCTGAGACAGAGTTCTCGAGATCATAGTGATAGGTCTGCCGTTTTGTGACAAAACAGCGCCTATGGCATGTGAAGAGGCGCCCGGTGTCAAGTCAAAGGGCTGCTTGTAGTCTGAGTAAAGGAGCAGTACATCCTCTGATGCAAAAATCCGTTTAATTCTACCAAAGGCGTTAAGTGCTTCTTCGTCTAATGTTATTTCTATTTTCCGGGATTGGTTAGCACCGATATTTCCATTTTCCCCACGTAGGTATTTTGTTAGGGGCTTTGTAATCGCAGCGTAGTCCCTTACGAATCGTATGTAATAGCCAGCCAACCCCAAGAATGATCTTAATGATTTGGGGACAGCGAAGTCCAAAATATCCCTCACTTTATCGGGGCATGTCTTGATACCCTCTTTGGATACTGTAAAGCCCAGAAACTCGACACTTTCTTGAAAGAATTTGGACTTGTCGGCGGACACCCGCATATTAGCGGCGTAAAGTTTTTGTAGTACCAGGTCTATGTCCTTTAAATGTTGCTCAGCACTTTCTGAAAAAATTATGACGTCGTCCACATAGACGTGGCATATTTTACCGATTTCCTCTCTTAATACGTCATCAATGGCTCTCTGAAAAATGCTGGGAGCATTTTTTAGGCCAAAGGGAAGCCTACAGAATTCGTACTTGCCGTTATTGACCGAAAATGCCGTTTTTTCTCGATCCTTTTCGGCTAACTTAATTTGGTGGAATCCGGACTTGAGGTCTATTGTTGAAAAGAACCTGGCATTTCCAATGTTAGCCAAAATTACAGAAGTGTCCGGAATCGGGTACTTGTCACTCACTGTTTTGTTGTTCAGTTTTCTAAAGTCAATCACGAGTCTGGTCTTCCTATTACCGTCCTCATCGACGCCCTTCTTACTTACAACCCAAATCGGATTATTATAAGGAGAGCGGATTATACCGTCACGCAAGAGATTCGAAATCTCCTTATTGACAAACTCGGCTGAAGCTATGGGGTATGGGTAGCTCCTTGAGTAAACTGGAATGTCATCGGTGGTCCTTATTGTTCCTAAAATATTGGTGTTATAGGGTAAAGCTTCGTTGGGGTCCGCGAAAACTTTAGCATGTTGTTGCAATAGTGCGGAAATATCCAACTTGCTCACGTTCGTTTCTATTAATTTATTAACATCCGGGCAGTAGTGATGGAAGAGTTTTTCCCGTCCACCGTCATAACTAAGAAGTCCACTTTTCCAGTCTATTTTACCGTTTACTTCCGTTAATAGGTTAAAACCTATGATACCGTCGAAGGTGTCTAAGCTGGGTAGGATAAAAAACCTGGTATTTTTATTAAAAATGTTGATTGTACAATACTTGTCAATTCTAGTGGTGCCATGGATAGATTTGACTGTAAAGGTGCGGTTTGCGGGTTTGATTCCCCTTAGGTCGCTGAGTTGTTTTATGTAGCTCTTCGCAGCACCAGTGTCAATAAGGAATTTTATACCTCTTCCCCCGATTGTTCGCTCGATATAGGGCAAGAGGGATTTCGTCCTAAAAAATTCACATCGTCATTTGTTTCGTCTTCGCCTTGGTATTCAACTTGGTTACATCCTTCGTAACCCTCGCTCTGGTAATAATTGTCGTAACTGGCATTATCCCAATATTCTCCCTCAGGATCGTCTTGCTCCTGAGTAAATTTATTTATCGTTTGAACTTTTTGTAATGCCTGCTGGTCGCTCCCGTGCGGTCTTTTCTCTGGCCTTTCCCTACTGAGGGTCTGGGTGGTGTTTCGGTTAGACAAGTCACTCGGGTTGTCAATATTTGGACTAGGAGCCCTTGGATAGGTTCCTTGATGGAACCTCCCATTATTACCATTTACTGATTGAGGTTTGTTCTGTCTGAACCTTGAGAGCGATGGGTCTACATCCATTGGTACGGCCCTTTGTGTCTGAGTTTGTCGTTGTTGGTCAGGTTGGATCGCTCGGTACTGTGGTAAATACGGATACTGCCTGGGATTCTGAATTGATTGCCTGTTAAAGGACTGGGCAAACATGGACCTAGCTTGGTTTGATTCAAGCTCCTGTGCTAAAGCCAAAGCGGAGGGAAGATCGTTAGGTCTAGAAGAAAATAGTATGTCGCATAAAGGACGATTGAGCCCCGAAATAAAAACACGGAGAGCGTCCTCGCGGTATTTACTATTGAGAGATTCTATTAGGGTGGTATTTCCACCGTGAGTCATGATCGTCTTGTTTATTATTAGGGTCAGCTTCCTTTCGACCTCATCGTAAAACCTTACCACTGATAATTTACCCTGTCTTAAGGTGGATAGCTCTTGCTCAATTAGGTGGATAGGCCTTTTATCGGCATATGCAAAATCTAACCGTTAAATAATTGCCTTAGAATTTAGGACTGTGTTGAAGGATGAAAGCACACTATCTGCCGCCCCTACTACTTTATTTCTTATGATGCCTACTGCCTGGTAGTGTTTGGAACTACCTTGGAATCCCTCGAATACCTTATACGCAGTGTGAGCTGCTTGCCGCCATGAGACATAACGGGTAGGATCACCCTTGAATTCCGGCATGGTCTTTACCAGGTCTAAGGATTCGTCACACAATACATTTGGTTCAATTGTAACCGGCTCATACTGAACCACTTGAGTTGGGGTATCGATTCTAGCTAATCTATTTGTAAGTTCGTCTATACGGGTCTGAAATACCTGTCTGGAATGCTCGGTTGCCGTACGGATTGCAGTATTTAAAAGGGCTTGGAGAGTCTGGGCGTCCATCGACATTGTTCTGTTTTTAGGAAATCTCCGATTCAAACACTACTTTTTTCTAAAATCTCGAATGGGATTTCTCAGATTTATCTAATTGATTTTAAACTTTTATTAATATAGTTAGCTGCTAAACTTTCTACTTACATTAATATTTTCATGTCAATATCTTGTGTGCTCCTTGATCGCTGTATTTAATATCTTGTGTGCTCCTTGATCGCTATATTGGTGGTTGTTAATACATCATCGTTATAATATCTTGTGTGATCCTTGATCGCTGTATTGATGGTTGTTAATATATCATTAGTGTCTCCCTGATCGTTGTAATATCTTGTGTGATCCTTGATCGCTGTATTGATGGTTGTTAATATATCATTAGTGTCTCCCTGATCGTTGTAATATCTTGTGTGATCCT
>NW_023458586.1:74587-75018 GCF_013731165.1 Rhagoletis pomonella | reverse complement strand
TATATCATTAGTGTCTCCCTGATCGTTGTAATATCTTGTGTGATCCTTGATCGCTGTGTTGATGGTTGTTATTATATCATTAGTGTCTCCCTGATCGTTGTAATATCTTGTGTGATCCTTGATGATCGCTGTGTTGATGGTTGTTACACTTCAATGATGAAAAATTTTTTTAAACTTAATTGTGATCCTTGAGATCGCTGTATTGATGGTTGTTACACTTCAATGGTGAATTTTTTAAACTTAATTGTGATCCTTGAGATCGCTGTATTGATGGTTGTTACACTTCAATGGTAAATTTTTTTAAACTTAATTGTTATTTTTAATTTTTTTTTAAACTTAGCACTTGTAGTTCTGAGTGAGTCTATTTCTTTTTAGGAGGTGGGTCGAACCCACGGCCAAACACGCGTGTCCTTTATAAGGATTTTATTCGC
>NW_023458586.1:71852-74487 GCF_013731165.1 Rhagoletis pomonella | reverse complement strand
TTATTAAAGCGGTATTGAACTTTTGCTTGTTGTTACGTGCAAAGCTACAGACGCGCCGTCAGCAGGAGCAGGCAAAATCGGAGATGCTAAGCCAAAAACAAGACAAAAAAAAGCGTGGTAAAAAAGGAAACATATCACACTTCATTTAGGTAAGCAGGCCATAAACTTCTGCACTTTTGTTTTTGTAAAACACTTCAGTATAGGAAGTGCGCGGTCACATATGTATGTACATACATACTTCCATATATACATTTGGGTATGCACTTATGCAAAGCAAGAATTCGCACGAATTTTCGTTGACTAGCTGTCGCCGCTACTTCCACTGAGTGATGAGGGCAATTCCATTTGAAAAATTTTAGCATCGCATTTGTTCTACTTCAATTTGCTTCTGCTTCAGTTTGGTTCTACTTCAGCTTTGTTCTGTTGTTCTTTATCCTATCGTGCGGCATTCATTCGTATGACAAAACCTTTCGTGAGTGTAGCAGTTGTGTTGTTATGGGAGTGAAGGAAAGGTACAGTGCTTAAAATGAGAGCTGCTGGCTTGCAAGCGATTTATGTAGTGCTTGTGCAGCTGTTTAGTACGTACATATATTCATAAATATTTAATTCAATAGATCGGTCTTGTGTCGTCTACAAAGGTGTACCGAGCGCTCATTTACCTGCTGCACATAGTGATGCATTACAAGTTCCAAATCATCCATCCGAACTCGAAACTGTCTATGATTGCAAACAGTCTATGGCAACGCCATTACCACTTGATGATGGATCTGATTACATTCCGATTGAAAACAATTTACCGTCTTTCATATCCTAAGAACCCCTAAACAGCATGGTGCGTAAATTAAATCTCTCCCATAACAACGCAATGATTTTGGCATCAGAACTGAAAAGCGTGAATGTTTTAGCACCAGGAGTAAAAATAACGGCCTACAAACATAGACAAGATCCGTTTATGCCATATTTCAAGTTATCGGAAGATGGCACTCAGGCTTTTTGCATTTATGTTGCAGGTTTGATGAATTAAATGGGAATTACTGACTATAAACCCGAACAATGGCGTCTCTTTATTGACGCATCAAAGCGAAGTTTGAAAGCAGTCTTGCTCTATCGGGATAGTAGCAAGAAACCCGTTCCCATCTTGTATGCGGTTGGAATAAAAGAATCATACGAAACAATGCAATTAGTCCTAGATTGCATCAAGTACAAAGAGCACAGGTGGCGCGTGAACTGTGATTTTAAAGTTCTCTCACTACTATCAGGCATGCAAACGGGCTACACTAAATACTGTTGTTTGTTCTGTCATTGGGATAGTAGAGCCAAATGCAATCACTATACCAAATGTGATTGGCCAAAAAGAAAGGAAAAATCGATTGTTCAGTTCAGTATAGTTCACGAGCCCTTGATAGCGCTTAATAAAATCATGCTTCCCGATTTACATATCAAACTTGGTGTTGTTAAGAATTACATTAAACAGTTGGTTAGAGTCAACGAAACTGCATTCCTATATTTGAAAAATAATGCCTTTCTAAAACTTTCCGTTGAAAAAATCCGTGAAGGTAGTTTTTTGATAGTATATGAGTGCAAATCTCTCAAGTGGTTGTAAACCGAATAAAGTGATTTGTGTGAAAATATCTTGACCGTCCAATTTTGGGTGGCCCATTTGAGAGATTTTCGCTCATATATTTTATTATATCTCTCTCTTGCTTTAAGAACCCTATAATTTTTATTTCAGGTGTGCTTAATGGGCCGGACATCAGTGTTGTGTAAATAGCTTTTATTCCATTCCATATTCTATATTATACTATACCTGTTTTACAACACTCAATGTACATTCAGTTATGCAACACTAATAGTTACCTCAATATACTCTGTATTCCAATATGTATGTATACTAATACTCTTTCCAATATATGTACTTACTCGCTACTATTCGATCCACTTATTGGTACATGAATGATTAATAAAGAAGATCTTAAACTTACAACATGGTCTCAGATTTCTGAACCAAAAAATTAGTAAAGAGTAACGTTGAATCAGCATTTAGTATATTATATTGCATAAAAAGTATCATAATGAGTCCAGGTGAATCTGATAAGGCGAAAAATTCAGCGAATCTAAGCGCAAATTCTTCACAGCAGGCGACGCAGAAAATGCTGTCGATATCAACCACCATAGTGCCTATGAACCTGAAGGCTTCTAATCTCGCGGCAACGTGGAAAACTTGGAAGACACAAGTTGATATATTCATGATGGCATCGGGACTAGACCAGCAGTGTGACCAAAGAAAAGTTGCATTGCTTCTGCATCATTTGGGGCCTGATGCATTGGACATTTTCCAGTCATTCGGCACTGATGTTGACAGCGTTAAGTATACAGATCTTTTGCTGAAGTTTAACTCTTATTTCGTTCCGAAAGCTAACATTGCCATGGAGAGACACTTGTTTTTTACCAGACATCAAGGTAACAATGAGACCATTGATGAATACGTAACCAGTTTAAAAAATATGAGTCAAACATGTGAATTCGGCACATTAAGAGACAACTTAGTTCGAGATATTTTTGTGTGTGGCCTTGGTGCAAATTTTTTTAAAATTAAAGAGCGTCTACTAAGCGAAGGCGATATCAGTTTGGAACG
>NW_023458586.1:65896-71842 GCF_013731165.1 Rhagoletis pomonella | reverse complement strand
AAAATTAAAGAGCGTCTACTAAGCGAAGGCGATATCAGTTTGGAACGAGCTGTGAATAAAGCTAAATCCATGGAACTGGCACATGAAAAAGCAAATTGTTTGCAAAATCGGAGATAACGTCGTTAGTTACATCGGGGCTATAAGCAAGAGCAAGAGAAATAATGACCAACCAACGGGAAATTCGACACATCAGCGATCGACTATGTGCAGTAGATGGCAGAAGGGGTAACCTGTTATATTTGCAACAATAAAGGGCACTTTACGAAAATGTGTTTTAAAAAAAATGGCAGGCGAAACAACAGAAGCAAGCTTCGAGTAGCGGAAAGTCGCAACCATCAGCTTCGAAACCGAAATTCGTCAATAATGTGTATGAGGATGAGCAGCAAGAAACCGAGGAGGAAGAAGATTTTTTCATTGGCGTTCTGAATGCGGAGGTGACCGAAAGGGTCAAGCAGCAGAATAGTGAGGCCATCGGGGCGCAAGAAACATATGCAGGTATGAACTACGATAAGCAAAGCGGTGATGTACAAAAACGACGAGACTGGAGTATAGAGGTAATGATTAATAATTGCAAAGTTGTTTGCCAAATAGATACAGGTGCTCAAACAAACATTTTTTCAATAGCTACGGCAGGGTTATTAAATTTAAAGAAACTAATCAAACCGACAAACTCGAAAATTTTATCTTTTAGTGGAGAGTTGCTTCCAACATTAGGAGTTGTTAGTGTTGATTTAAATTTTAACAATAAAACTTTTGAATGTATTTTTCATGTTTTAAATATGAAGTGCAAAAATATAATCGGTCTAAATACCGCTTAGGATTTTTGTTTAATAAGTGCTATGAACACTGTAACGAAGGTCGATCTCAAACTGTTCTCTGAAGCTTTCGAAGGTTTGGGACTCTTAAAAAATGAATGTAGTTTTAAAACGAAGGCAGGAGTAACGCCTGCTGTTGACTCTCCGAGGAAAATTCCTGTTACTATTCAAAATGATTTGAAAGCCGAACTGCAAAGAATGATACATTTAAAAGTTGTCACACGATTATCAAAACCAACCGAGTTGGTAAGCTCTATAGTTATTGTTAAAAAATCCAACGGAAAGTTACGTTTGTGTCTCAACCCCCGTAATTTGAATAAGGGCATTTTAAGACCACATTATCAATTTCCTAATGTGGATGACTGCAAAGAAAAGTTGATGGGGTCAAGGTATTTTAGTTCACTTAACGCGAATAGTGGTTTCTGGATGATCCCTTTGAACGAAAACTCTTCTAAACTTTGTACATTCAATACACCTTTCGGCCGCTTTCGATTTTTACGTCTACCGTTTGGTATTAATGCAGCACCGGAAATCTTCCATGCCGAAATGGTAAAATTATTCGGTGATATAAAGGGTTTAATAATATATATAGATGATTTCCTCATACATGCATCGACGGCCGAGGAACATGACAAAGTTTTATTGCAAGTATTAGAGCGAGCCAAAAAAGTAGGATTAAAATTTAATAGGAGCAAATCGAAGTTTTTTCAAAGAAGCATCAAATTTATAGGTCATGTTTTTGACGAAAATGGTATTAGTCCGGATGAAGAAAAAATAAAGCCGATTTTGCAAATGCCACCACCCAAGAATGTTAAGGAGGTACAACGCTTTTTAGGAATGGTTAATTACCTTGGTGCGTTTATTCAAAATTTATCTACAAAAAATAAAAATTTACGCGATCTACTTAAAAAAGATGTTATTTGGCAATGGAGCTCATTGCATGAGCAGGAATTCACTAACTTAAAACGGGAATTAACTACAGCTCCTGTTCTTACGTATTTTGATCATACTAAGGAAGTAATATTATCAGTTGACGCGTCTAAGAACGCAGTAGGCGCCGCTATTTTGCACGACCGAAATCCCATAGCAAACGCATCAGCTCCACTAACAGATTCCCAAACAAACTACGCTCAAATAGAAAAAGAGCTCTTCGCAATTCTGTTTGGTTGTACCCGATTCCATCGGTTTATTTACGGTTTACGAATTATAGTTAAGACAGACCACAAACCACTTGTTTCGTTATTTCAAAAACCGCTCCACAATATACCAGCTCGACTCCTAAGATTCATGCTTCGACTTCAATGTTACGACTTAGTTGTAAAGTATAAGCCTGGAACTCAGCTTTATATTGCAGACACTCTTTCACGAGCTCCCTTAAAAGAAACAGCTGTAACTGAATTCGACAAAGACTTGGCCTTACATTGTAGTCTTTTAACAGTGAATTTCGCAATCCCCTCCGATGAAATGAACAAAATTAAGGAATACTCAAAAACTGATGACACATTACAAAAAATTAGACAGTATGTTAGTTATGGCTGGCCAGAAAATAAAAAAAACTAGTTAGCAAAGACGTTATGCCTTATTATAAATTTAAAAATGAAATTCTTGAGTATGAAGACATTCTTTTAAAAACTAATAAAATTATTATACCAAATGCACTTCGTAGAAACATTTTAATGCGTTTGCATGAGAGTCATACAACGCACCCAAAGCTTAGCTAGGCAGTCGATGTATTGGCCCAATATGTATAATGACATATTTAACCTTGTCACGGATTGTGAGACCTGCAGGAAATACCGAAATTCAAATCCAAAGGAGGAAATCATGCCACATGAAATAATTGAAATTCCCTGGTATAAGCTGGGTTGCGATATATTTGAATTTAACAATAAAAAGTATGTATTATTGGTTGATTACTATTCTAAATATATCGAAATTGAATGCTTAAGTAATGGTTTTTCTGCATTTGAAGTTAAGAATAAATTAAAATTAATTTTTTCAAGACATGGAATTACACATTTATTGGTAACAGATAATGGTCCTCCTTTCCAATCAAAAGAATTTGGGGAGTTTTGGGGTGAATGGAACGTGGAGCATAAAACTTCTAGCCCATACGTAGCAAGGTCGAATGGACTAGCAGTACGGTCAATCCAGACAACAAAGAAAATGTTTACAAAGTGCCTGGAAACGAAAACTGATCCACTTATTGCATTGCTTAATTATAGAACCACACCTAAAGGTAACATGCCAAGTCCGGCAGAGATGTTAATGTCTCGAGTTTTAAGGACCAAAATTCTGAATATTAGGCAAATTTTAGAGCCCAAGGTTATTGATAAAAGTAAATATTCTAATATTAGGAAATATAAATTTATACAAACAGCCAAAAATTACAACAAAAATTCTCAAACTTTGAAACCGATTAGATTAGGTGAGAGGGTTATGTTTAAAAGAGCGCCTACTTCGGTATTGTTTCCGGGAGTAGTTGTTGAAAAACTTAATGAGCCGGGCTCTTTTGTTATTAAAGATTCGGAAGGTGTTTTCTATTGGAGTAACAGAGAACATGTCTTGAAAAAACCTGAACAAAAAGTTTCTAACACTGGAAACGAAAGTAAAAGTATAATTGAAAATAAGTCTAATGAAATTGAAAATAAATGTAAAGAAGAAGATTCGGATATACTAAGCAATAATAATACAAATAACAACAATGAATATGTAACACGCAAAGGAAGAAAAATTGTACCACCCTCTAGATTTCAAGATTAAGAAATTAAGTTTATTTATGTAAAGGAAGATGTTGTGTAAATAGCTTTTATTCCATTCCATGTTCTATATTATACTATACCTGTTTTACAACACTCAATGTACATTCAGTTATGCAACACTAATAGTTACCTCAATATACTCTGTATTCCAATATGTATGTATACTAATACTCTTTCCAATATATGTACTTACTCGCTACTATTCGATCCACCTATTGGTACATGAATGATTAATAAAGAAGATCTTAAACATACAACAATCAGAAGACTAATGAAGGATCAAGGCTTCTTGCATGGGATGCAGTGCGGGGTTTAATTAAACACGTTCTGTGTAAAAATCGTTCACCAGAACAGAGAACTTAGATAGATAGAGAAGGTGCAAACTGAAAGTGGAAACTATTCGCGGACGAAAAATTAACAGCGTTAGAAAAGTTCAAGTCGGAATGTAGAAATTCTGTTGAATTTAATTTTGATAACATAATACAATGTTGAACAACATGAAATGTGATGTTCTTTGCGAGCAAATAAACGAACATATGGTAAATCTTCACATAATTTCCATTAATTTGTAATTTTTGTTAAATTTTTTATCTTGTTCTCCTTCTATGAAGATGCAAATGCAATTTAAAATAATGATAGTTTGGCATAAAGTTTACACACATATGTACATACATGCATAGACTGGCAATCAAAAGTGAGTGCATGGTGTTTTTTGCTTAATATTTGCAATGTTTTTCAATTATATTTTTTTTTATTATCTTTTTATAAAAACGTGGTTCATGCTTTAATCAAAACTATACAAGTCAATCTTTTAAGCTTTATACAGTACTTAGAAAAATTCAACGAACTTTCGTCTAAATTTTGACCTGTTTAATCTGAATATTTAGAAAAATTTTGAGTACCTACGCAGATACGTATATCGGTTTTTTAATTCTAAGAAAACAAGTGTAAGTTTTAAGCGGCTAAAAAATCGCGTTGATATTTAATGATTTTTTATTGCTGACGGCTGTTTGCACTTTTGACCATATAAAAGGGAATTTCTTGTAGAATAAAATGCGCATGACCGTTTGCAAACAAAATTAAAAAAAATTAACGCTCTATTTTAAAAATTGCACTTATTATATGCATAAAACCGCAAAATCCGCCAGAAAACAAAATTCATTAAAAAACAACTCGATTTTTTAGCCGCTTAAAACTTGATTTTATTTCATTAGAATTAAAAAATCGATCTATCTGTGTACTCAAACTTTTTTTTTTAAATTCAGATTAAAAAGGTCAAAATTTAGACGAAAATTCGTTGAATTTTTCTAAGTTCTGTATAAAGTTTGACTTGTATAGTTTGGATTAAAGCATGAACCATATTTTTATAAAAAGATAATAAAAAAAAATTTAATTGAAAAACATTGCAAATATTAAACAAAAAACACCATGCACTCACTTTTGATTGCCAGTCTATGTACATTAGGGTGGTCCAAACATGCATGTGAAAAAGTAAAGTCGGAATTTTTATGCTCTCACCCCAAAAAAATATACCCGTAAAATTTTCCATGTATTTTATATGAGGAAATTATAACTTTTCGTAGAAATGGTATAGAATAGTTAAAAATCAATATTTTTCTATCGGAAAACTCTGTTTATCTGCAGGAGATTCCCAATAATAATACCAAATTCTTTATTTAACCATTTTTTCATTGGATCTATAATTTATAGGTCCGCCAAAAACCCACAAAAACCCCGAAAAATGCAATATGGCGGCCAATAAAAAATCGTTAGTATTAAAAAATGGGTAAATAAACAATTGGGTATTATTATTGAAAGTCTTCTGAAGAGAACCAGAGTTTTCCGATCGAAAAACATTGATTTTCCAAAATTCTATACCATTTCTACGAAAAGTTTTTTCCCATATAAAAATACATGGAAAATTTTGAGCGCTTTGAGCGACCTCTGAATATTATTTGATTTCAAAATAAAAAAATACTGGTATTCTTTTTTTCGATATAGAACAATCTAGGGGTGAGAGCAGTACAATTCCGACTTTACTGTTTTTGGACCACCCTAATGTGCATACATACATATGTGTGTTTAAAATTACCTACTTATGAAATAATTTTGGTTTTATGAATATATACATACTTGCGCTTTCTAAAAATGGGAATAAAAATTGTATTCGCATAAAATTTTAATTCCAATAACTAATATTTTAGTGAAAACATTTACAATAAAGTTTTCAGTAACTTTTGGCAAATTTGAGCGATTATGTGAAATTATAAATTCGTTTGTACCTACATATCCATTTACATATATTATTTTAAACAAAGCTAATAGTAAAATTTAAAATGGAATATGGATATGACAATTAAAAAAAAAAA
>NW_023458586.1:64831-65796 GCF_013731165.1 Rhagoletis pomonella | reverse complement strand
CAAGACAAACGGCGAGACGCCAAAAAGTTGCATCGCCTCTAGCATACACGCCACATTATTCAAATTGCAATCTCTAAATCATTACATATATGAAATTCTTCATTCATCCAAAAAGACAAACGCATAAATATGTATGCATTAATAAATGTAAATATGTGCATACATATGTACGATTGATCTGCTTTCGTCTTCCCCTCGCTGTCCTCCATCCACAGACAAATTATTAAATTTCTGCGAATTGCCACGACGCCATCAATATTAACCCTAGGTTACGAAATATTTAGGTTTTCGCATAAGTTAACATTTAATAAAGCCATACTAGTACATTTTATATGGAGAATAATAATATTTCGTTTAAAATTCTGCATGTAAACATGTTCTCGACGATACGTGTAACTTTCATAAAAATTAACTAAAAAATTCATGTTATATTAACAGCTGGAATGAAAGAAAGTATGTCCGCTAAAATGGGTTAAAATCAAATTTGAGTTGACATATTTACACGCATACATGCAGACATACATATGGACATATACAGTGGACTAGCACTAGCTTGGACATAGCATATCTTGTACTTTGATGTGGTTGAATCTTTTTGTGGTACTGAAGATTTGCTTACGGGGGAAAAAAATTTAAAATCATCCGTGGATATATGTGAATATATTTTTATACACGCTTTGAAGTTTAGAAATTTTTAATATTCAAAAATAAATAAACACATTTTCTCAAAATTAATGTTCATAAAACTCAAAAATAACTTTTCAAGAAAACACCTTGAAGTTAACAAGTGCACTGCATTCGTACGTTTTTTTTTGTCAATGTGTCCATGTTTAAAGTGAAGTTGTGAAAAAACTAAAGCAGCTAGAAAATTGTAGTTTGTTGCATTATATATAAATAGCATAGCAGCTACCATAAGGTAAAAAAAAATAGATTTTTTCGACCAAAAGCCCCTTTGAAATGCCGAC
>NW_023458586.1:54787-64731 GCF_013731165.1 Rhagoletis pomonella | reverse complement strand
TATGTACATTAGGGTGGTCCAAACATGCATGTGAAAAAGTAAAGTCGGAATTTTTATGCTCTCACCCCAAAAAAATATACCCGTAAAATTTTCCATGTATTTTATATGAGGAAATTATAACTTTTCGTAGAAATGGTATAGAATAGTTAAAAATCAATATTTTTCTATCGGAAAACTCTGTTTATCTGCAGGAGATTCCCAATAATAATACCAAATTCTTTATTTAACCATTTTTTCATTGGATCTATAATTTATAGGTCCGCCAAAAACCCACAAAAACCCCGAAAAATGCAATATGGCGGCCAATAAAAAATCGTTAGTATTAAAAAATGGGTAAATAAACAATTGGGTATTATTATTGAAAGTCTTCTGAAGAGAACCAGAGTTTTCCGATCGAAAAACATTGATTTTCCAAAATTCTATACCATTTCTACGAAAAGTTTTTTCCCATATAAAAATACATGGAAAATTTTGAGCGCTTTGAGCGACCTCTGAATATTATTTGATTTCAAAATAAAAAAATACTGGTATTCTTTTTTTCGATATAGAACAATCTAGGGGTGAGAGCAGTACAATTCCGACTTTACTGTTTTTGGACCACCCTAATGTGCATACATACATATGTGTGTTTAAAATTACCTACTTATGAAATAATTTTGGTTTTATGAATATATACATACTTGCGCTTTCTAAAAATGGGAATAAAAATTGTATTCGCATAAAATTTTAATTCCAATAACTAATATTTTAGTGAAAACATTTACAATAAAGTTTTCAGTAACTTTTGGCAAATTTGAGCGATTATGTGAAATTATAAATTCGTTTGTACCTACATATCCATTTACATATATTATTTTAAACAAAGCTAATAGTAAAATTTAAAATGGAATATGGATATGACAATTAAAAAAAAAAACAAAAAAAATATTATTACTTGGTCCGTCCGGGATTTGAACCAAGACAAACGGCGAGACGCCAAAAAGTTGCATCGCCTCTAGCATACACGCCACATTATTCAAATTGCAATCTCTAAATCATTACATATATGAAATTCTTCATTCATCCAAAAAGACAAACGCATAAATATGTATGCATTAATAAATGTAAATATGTGCATACATATGTACGATTGATCTGCTTTCGTCTTCCCCTCGCTGTCCTCCATCCACAGACAAATTATTAAATTTCTGCGAATTGCCACGACGCCATCAATATTAACCCTAGGTTACGAAATATTTAGGTTTTCGCATAAGTTAACATTTAATAAAGCCATACTAGTACATTTTATATGGAGAATAATAATATTTCGTTTAAAATTCTGCATGTAAACATGTTCTCGACGATACGTGTAACTTTCATAAAAATTAACTAAAAAATTCATGTTATATTAACAGCTGGAATGAAAGAAAGTATGTCCGCTAAAATGGGTTAAAATCAAATTTGAGTTGACATATTTACACGCATACATGCAGACATACATATGGACATATACAGTGGACTAGCACTAGCTTGGACATAGCATATCTTGTACTTTGATGTGGTTGAATCTTTTTGTGGTACTGAAGATTTGCTTACGGGGGGAAAAAAATTTAAAATCATCCGTGGATATATGTGAATATATTTTTATACACGCTTTGAAGTTTAGAAATTTTTAATATTCAAAAATAAATAAACACATTTTCTCAAAATTAATGTTCATAAAACTCAAAAATAACTTTTCAAGAAAACACCTTGAAGTTAACAAGTGCACTGCATTCGTACGTTTTTTTTTGTCAATGTGTCCATGTTTAAAGTGAAGTTGTGAAAAAACTAAAGCAGCTAGAAAATTGTAGTTTGTTGCATTATATATAAATAGCATAGCAGCTACCATAAGGTAAAAAAAAATAGATTTTTTCGACCAAAAGCCCCTTTGAAATGCCGACGACAAATCACCAAAGAGTTTGCCAATTGCATGTGTACATAATTTTCATAAGGTTTGCAGTGAGAGCATATGTATGTATGTTTCTTCGAACAAGAATTTTCATATAACTTAATACAATATAAACAACTTTCATATTTTTTTAAATTAATCAAAACTATTAATATGAATTTTTTACCAATTTTAAAATTCTTTTCAACTAACATGCATTTTTACTAACTATTATATACATACAAATATTATATATATTTATATATACATATACTATATACTCGTACAAGAAGCGAACTTGAACACATGCTTTTTGAGTTTTTGGATTTTTTTATGTCGCTAAAGCAATATTAACTACTCAATAAATTATATTTAACAAATGGTCATGCATATATGAAGATCCGAAATGCTAACTGATATAAAAGTACAATTCATATAATTTAACTTTTAATTTATTTAATTTTATAAAAACATATACATGAATATGTTTCTGCATTCACCAGCAACCTGGCAACACAGCCAGGCACTTGCAACATAACACAACATTATCATAACAGAATTTTTTTCCTTTTTTTGCTGTTAACTCTTGTTTAAATGTTAATCGCAATGTGGTGATATTCCATGGATTTATTTTTCAGCCAAACAATTTTACGTTCCAAAAATTTGCACCTTCTCTATCTATCTAAGTTCTCTGACTATGCAAGCAAAAATTTGTTTGCTCACATTTAGTACATGCCTACATATGTACATACATACATATAGCAGCAATTAATTTCATTTAAAGAAATGGCGTGCCATCCATTTCCGCTGTAGCGTATGTAGTGCATATTTTTAACTTCTTCTGGCGAGGCGACATCTATCTCTAGAGTTTTTCTAATTGTATGTCTTTGATATGATACCTACGACGAGGTTGATATCTAGACTAGGTTTGCCATAAATACCTTTGCTATATTTATAGTATGGTGGTCTGGACATACAACATTGCAAGTTGATAAAAGCATTGTAATAATAATTTGCCCAATCACTTTAGATTTTTTCAGCGAAAAAATTCCGGGAAGAAATTTTTGACGCGGTCTCCTGTTTAGTCGAACACAAAATGAAAATTTTCCCCCAATTGCGATATGGGAAATGTCCGCCATTTTGGATTTAGTGTTTTTTACGATTTGCGCGCGAATTTTACATTAGATTTTTTCAACGAAAAAATTCCAGGAAGAAATTTTTTGACGCAGTTAGGTGTCTCCTGTTTAGGTGAACATAAAATGAAAATTTTTCCCCCAATTCCGATATGGGAAATATCCGCCATTTTGGATTTTGTGTTTTTTACGATTTGCGCACGAATTTTGCATAAGATTTTTTCAACGAAAAAATTCCAGGAAGAAATTTTTGACGCAGTTTGGTGTCTCCTGTTTAGGTGAACACAAAATGAAAATTTTTCCCCCAATTGCGATATGGGAAATGTCCACCATCTTGGATTTTGTGTTTTTTGCGATTTGCGCGCTAATTTTGCACTCGATTTTTTCAACGAAAAAATTCCAGGAAGAAATTTTTTGACGCAGTTTGGGGTCTTCTGTTTAGGTGAACACGAAAATAAAATTGTTCCCCCAATTGCGGTATGGGAAATGTCCGCCATCTTGGATTTTGTGTTTAAAAAGGTAGAGAACAAATTTGTAGAAAATTCGATTCCCTACAATTTGCATGCGCCTATCATTTTTTTAAACAATTATTTATTGCTAATAATATGCAAAAAATGCGCAAAATTGGGTAAGTGGCGCGGTTCTTTCGAATTTTGAGCAATTTCTATTTGAAATAAGTGGCACATTTAAATGGCAAAGTTGTAGAGGACAAAATTTCCAATAAACGCATTGTTTATATGTTCGCGTACGATGTGCAGATCTCGACCAACATCGCACAATGCAGCGGCAGGGGAAAGCTACTCAAAACTTTTTTCACGCGTATTTTCAACTGTGGGTTCACCAATAGGCCAAGCCCATGAATGACTATATTCAGTCAGTTGAAACTGTAATTAGCAAATAGTTTTTGTCCGTTTATCAATACGACTTTTCCCTGATTCTAAAGTTTTATTGTGGCGAAAATAACTATGTGTGGATAAGGACTACTGGTGAAACCACATAAAAATAAAATGCGCCAATAACTTTACTCTGAGGTGATGTGGAAAAAAGTTTTGAGTAGCTTCTCCCTTTCCGCTGCATTGAGCGCGTTGTTGGTCGAGATCTACACATCGTACGCGAACATATAAACAATGCGTTTATTGGAAATTTTGTCCTCTACAACTTTGCCATTTAAATATGCCACATATTTCAAATAGAAATTGCTAAAAATTTGAAAAAACCGCGTCACTTGCCTAATTTTGGGCATTTTTTTGCATATTATTAGCAATAAATAATTGTTTAAAAAAATTGATAGGCCATGAAAATTGTAGGGAATCGAATTCTCAACAAATCTGTTTACCTTTTTTCGCGATAAATGCAAAATTCGCGCGCAAATCATAAAAAACATAAAATCCAAGATGGCGGACACTTCCCATACCGCAATATCATTTTGTGTTCACTGCGTCAAAAAATTTCTTCCCGGATTTTTTTTTAATCTTACGTCGATTTTGGTCTAAAGTGATCGGGCTAAAATACATACATACAAATATACATAAGTACGTACATACATACATACGTATGTGCATATTTCTGCCAAATACTACCCTGCAAAAAATTGGGCGACTAATCTCTAAAGAGAGTATTCCGAGATTACTCTCAATCGGGAACAATTGGGCGTTAATTAGTCCCAACTAGTCTCATACGGGTACTAATGGAGGTCAATTAGTCTCGACTCATCCCTTATGGGTATAATTGGAGATCATTTAGTCCCCAACTCATCTCTAATACCATGCCCCCATTAGAGCTAACCAGGTAGTTATGGCTGTTGAGTTGGTTATCCCGATAACCCACTTGATTTAGCATAGTTTCGCCATATAAAAATAACAGCACTTAACCATTTCACTGAGATGGTTAAAAGCTAACCAACTCGAAACCACGTCGAAAGTTTGATATAACCCTGTGCTTTCCCGCCATCTGTGGGTCATTAGCGTTAAAATGTAAAAAATTTGTTCTCTACTAGTGTCTGGACTTAACTAAGATCAGATCAGATTTACTCCGATTTTTGAAGAAATTTGAAATTTACTCCTCTACTCCGCTTGACTTCAAATCTATTCCATTTTTTTTTTCATTCATGTTATGCCGTTTTTTAAGTGTTCACCACCGGTTTCAGTAAAACAATTGAAAGTTAGCCAAATCTCACTGTTAAAAAGTAATTCTTTCATACCAATGCGTCAATAAAGTAAACTCGTTTTTTTTTTATATATGGCTGTAGAAATTGGCGGATGCAGAACTTTACGTAAGTTGTTAAAAAATATATCGTCGATGTTTTTGCAAAACCGCCCATCGACCGGTTGCAAAACCGCCTAAATCGCCGTTGTGGCAAAATGAGATTTGGTAACCCTGAACTCCAAGCATCGAGATTTATGCATAAAAATCATTAAATCGTTATTAAAACAACAGATTTGTAAAATAATAGCTAGAGAAAATACCGCCTATCATTGCAATGCCTTCAAAGAATAAACCTTTTTTCGCTCTCCTGTAAAATTTGAGTGCCGTAAGATAGGCGGTTTTGCAATTGGGCGATGGGCGGTTTTCAAAAACATCGACGATATGTAGAAAGAAATTTATATAAGGTAGAAAAGGTTTAGATCCTATTGTTCTTTAAAAAATTAAGGGTTAGAAATGTTCTACTTTATAGAAAATGCTAAAAATTACCTAAATATGTAACATATTATCCTTACATTGCCTCGCGTTCTTATTTTTGCATGAATAGAAAATATTTAAGTCAAACAATTAATGTCAGAAACGAAAATAAAAAATTCAATCTAATACGGAAAATTTGTTTTTGCCCCGACTTTTGCAGCGATTTAGTCCTGAATCGAGTTTTTGAGCTCCGAACATTGTTCCCTACATTTGTACTGTTTTATAAACCTCAAACCGCAGTGTGGACAGCAATAGTTAGTGATGTGGTTAATTTCGATTTGAGATGGTTAACTTTTTTGTGGGGACTTGGTATAACGGGTACTATTAACGATTTAATGATATGTACGCACTTAGTCAATGAAATTTCATGTGCGGCGGTTGCACACAGAGTGAGTATTCGCCTTACAAAACTGAGCACCCCGGTTCGAATCTCAGCTGGCTCAAATTTTTATTTTTATTTCTTAAAAGTGACTAGTCGCTTTTTATATCCGTTTGGGTATAAAGGTGAACAATTAGTCTCTTCGTAGGACATGCTCGAACAAAAGCGATCAGTTCATTCCATATAAAGAGATCAAAAGTGGTATTAGTCGCATGCTCCTTTGCGATTGCTCCCGGAGTCATCCCGGATTAGTCCCATTTTTCGCAGGGTACGCACATGCATTCATATGTACAACTCAGCATACATGCATACATATATATGTATGTGCATACCCACCATGCAAAACATGAGAAATAGGCAACAATCGTCAATGGCAACAAATTGGCGACTCACCGATTTATCGCTATGGTGACAAATCGGCAACATCACTTCGTTCATGTCAATTTTGAATAAATAAGTTCTCAAAAATTCCGTAACTTATGAATATGGCTACAATAGAATTGGCCAAAAGCGTCTAAATTATGCCCAAGGACAAGATTGAAAAAATAGGAAGCCTCACAGCGAGAAAATGAATTAATTCCGATTGTAAGTTGCAATTTGGTATACAAAAAAATAAATGAAGTATTAAAAAGAATAAAATTATCCCAAATATCGCCTGAAGCGATAAGAAAAGGACTCATTCAGGTAATAAGAAAACGACTCGCCCAGGCGAGTTGCCTTCGGCGGATGTTTTAGAGCGAGCGGTAATAGGAAATCGATTCGATGGCAATATTACCGGCAATAAATTTGTTTCCGAGGGCGGCACGTTTTCTTATTGCCGGTAACACAAATTGTTTGGTGGGTATGTACATAATTACGCACATATTTAAATACAAAAAAACTATTTCATTCATAAACGCATGCGCGTATTTCTCAAGGCCAAATAAATTCATTCATATCAACCGCAGCACATCTCCCCGCAAATTCATCACCTACAAACGCAACTTTTTCAGTCCGACACAAAGTTTTAAAATCTAAAATTTAAGAAATCTCGGCCAGCCAAGTAAAAAGTGGCAACTATTTCTCTATAATCCAGTAAAATAAGTTATCTCGAATTTTGGTAATTTTTGGCAAACAATCTATTTCTCTGTTCCATACCAATATTTCAATTATTAACTAGTGTTTTAAGGTGTAATTTTAATTAACATTAAATAAAGTGAAGGTTTTCTGCAGGAAAATACATTATTTTTTTCTAATAAAATCAAAACTCCTAAAATCACAAACATATGTGGTTTTATCGGAAGTTCACAAATATAAAATGGCAACCTAGCTCGTTTGCACATTTTTCGGTCCGAATTCGTAAAATTTTTGTCCATGACGCGCCGCGATTTTTGTACAGGTGGGTCAATGCGCCATGAACACCATTTGTATAAATGCAAAAAAATTATTCTATTTATTTTTTGATATTAAAAATTTCTAAACTTCAAAGCGTTTATAAAAATATATTAACATATATCCACGGATGATTTTTAATTTTTTTTTCATCCGTAAGCAAATCTTCAGTACCATATAAAGATTCAACCACATCAAAGTACAAGCAATGCGATGTCCAAGTTAGTGCAAGACCACTGTACATGTCCCCATGTATGTCTGCATGTAAGCGTGTAAATATGTCAACTCAAGTTTGCTTTTAACCCATTTGAGCGGAGCAAGTTTTTTTCGTTCCAGTGGTTAATAAAATACAATTTTTATAGTTAATTTTCATGAAAGTCACATGTACCGTCGAGAAGATGTTTTCATGTAGAATTTTAAATGAATTATTATTATTCTCCATATAAAATGTACGAGTATGGCTTTATTAAATGTAAACTTATGCGAAAACCTAAATATTTTGTCAACCTAGGGTTAATTTTGGTGGCGTCGTGCCAATTCGCAGAAATTTAATAATTTGTTTTGGATGGAGGACGGCGAGGGGAAGACGAAATCAGATCAATAATACATATGTATGCACATATTTACATTTATAAATGCATACATATTTATGCGTTTGTCTTTTTGGATGAATGAATAATTTCATATATGTAGTGATTTAGAGATTGTCATTTCAAGAATGTGCTACGGTGCGTAAGCTAGAGGCGATGCAACTTTTTTAGCTTCTCGCCGTTTGTCTTGGTTCAAATCCCGGACGGACCAGGCAATAAATTTTTTTTTTTTAATTTTCATATCCATATTCCATTTTAAATTTTACTTTGTTTAAAATAATATAATAGCTTTGTTTAAAATAATATAAATGGATATGTACAGTGACGAGCAAAACTGTAACATGGTTTAACACATTTTGTTTCAGCCACCACTATATTTCCAAGTTCTAACGACTTTCATACTTTTGCTGTATATTCTTGTTGGTACATCCCTACTCCCTCTCTCATAATGATTTGAAGTCAATACAACAACAATAAAAAAAACAGCAGACAAAAAAGTAAATTAAGGCAGATGTTACAGTTTTGCACTCATATATTTTTAAGAGCTTTTTAACAATTTTCACGAAAAAAAAGAACTACTAACACAATGTTCAGTACTCTTTTGCCTGTTTCAGTTCCTGGATGTGATTTGGCATACCTTATTTGTATCTTTGTAAAAATTCTGGAGGTATATCCTTAGTTTGCTTTCACAGCTCATGTACTCGATTTTACGGACTTTGATACTTATTAGCTGTGCTTTTAGTTGATTTCGCAAATTCTCGATGAGATTCATGTCCGCGGTTTGTGGAGGTCATTTCAAATTAGCAAATTTTTTCTTTTGTATCCAGTCTTTGCGAACATATGCAGTATGTTTTGGGTGATTTTTCAGCAGAAACTCAAATTTTTGACTACATCTTGCAAATTTTGTTGAAATATGAACAGATACTGTTCCTTACGCATAATGCGTACTAACGGACCAACAAAATTTTTGAAATACAACCCCAAACAATTAAGATCCTACCACTGTGATTCACAGTTTGCCGTACATGATGCGCTTAGGCTTAATTTGGGTCTTTGATCCAATACCATGCCCGGCCATCTGATTGAAAGCGATTAATTTAGTCTTGTCAGACCAAATAACCTTCAATTGAAACTTAAAAATATGTTTTTTATTGCATTCTGAACGGCCTAACATATCCCAATAGGCAACGGTTCGGCTTTCGTGCGATGCTGCGAAATGCTGCCACACTCGCACATGTATTATGATCAAATTTGCTTTTTTCTTCTTTATGATGCCTTTGCGCTCAATTTGGCAATTCTTCGCCTCGCTGTCTATTGATTTGCATTAAAGTTTAATACCTTAAGCGCTTCTGTAATAGTGGCTGCATCGCTACTTGCTTCTAAGTTCACAAGATATCGTACCGTAATATTTTTTAACAGACTTCCTTTGTCCTTGGGAACACTTTAGGCTATATTTTTTCTAAGTCTTAACATTTTTAAGTAGCAAATTCCAAAACTTTTGCCACTTTTCGTGCGGTTCCGCCTTTCCGCAGTGAATCTATTATTTACATTTATGGTTCCTGATTAACTATGTTATTTACTGGTGATCACTTCTTCAATAAATTACAATATAGAAAAAAGTCTGACTTCCAACTAAGTAAAAGAAAACTGTCAAATGCAAAACTGAGAGTGAGTGCAAAACTGTAACATCTGCCTTAATTTACATTTTGGTCCGCTGGTTTTTTTATTGTTGTTGTATTGAATTCAAATCATTATGAGAGAGGGAGTAGGGATGTACCAACAAGAATATTCAACAAAAGGATGAAAGTCGTTATAACTTGGAAATATAGCGGTGGCTGAAACAAAAAGTGTTAAACCATGTTACAGTTTTGCTCGTCACTGTA
>NW_023458586.1:53528-54687 GCF_013731165.1 Rhagoletis pomonella | reverse complement strand
AAAGCGCAAGTATGTATATGTTCATGCCACAAAAATTATTTCATAAGCAGTTAATTTTAAACACAAATTTGTATGTACACTGGCAATCAAAAGTGAGTGCATGCTGTTTTTTGTTTAATATTTGTAATGTTTTTAAGTAAAATTTTTTTGTTATTTTCGACGGGTTTTGCGGTTTTATGCAAACTAGTGTTCGCCCAGCGGTTGAAATTCAACCGCTAAAATTAAGGATAGTTTATGTGAGTTGAGTTGAGCTGAAATAAAATTTGTTGGAATGGGTTAAGTGGAGGGGAGTTTAGCTTAGTACTTAGCATAACATAACATAGAATAGCATTAGATTCAATAACATAACATATGTAGCATAACACATCCAGTGGCGGATTTATCGTACAGGCAACATAGGCTGAAGCCTAGGGCGGCAGAATTAAGGGGCGGCAAAATTTAAGACAGCTAAATTAAAAGAAAAAAATTTATTTGGATTCAGCTGCACTTGAAATCGTGTTTGTGTCTGTAAAATATTATTAATGATTCATCTCTTTCAATACAATTCAAAATTAGAATTACGCTGCGAATTGAAGATATTATCCGCGAATTCGCAGCTGAAAAATCAAGACGTAAAGAACTGTGAAAAAGAAGTGTTTGAAAGAGGGTTTTTGTTGAATACCTTATCCATGCCGATGTCGAATTTGTTAATTCCGTTATGTATTTCATTATTAACGAACTATATTGTAATAAAGCACTGACAATAACAATCATATTTGATATATATATATATATTTTTTTTTTTCGTGAAAAAAGGGCGGCAAGTTATGAATTGCCTAGGGGCGGCAAATATTTAAATCCGCCACTGAACATATCACAATATAACATCTCACATTCTTCAGTTGTATTTCCTTTTTATCCCTATCACTTTCTTCCTCTCTATCTTTGTCTCTATCGCTTTTAATGTTTATGTTTATGTTTATCTACACCTTCATATTCATGTTCATGGTCATGTTCATGTTCATGTTCATGTTCAAGTTCATGTTCATGTTCATTTTCATGTTCATGTTCATGTTCATGTTCATGTTCATTTTCATGTTCATGTTCATGTTCATGTTCATATTCATCTTCACCTTCATCTTCATCTTCATCTTCATCTTCATCTTCATCTTCATCTTCA
>NW_023458586.1:43182-53428 GCF_013731165.1 Rhagoletis pomonella | reverse complement strand
TCATCTTCATCTTCATCTTCATCTTCATCTTCATCTTCATCTTCATCTTCACCTTCATCTTCATATTCACCTTCGTCTTCATATTTATCTTTTCCTTTATCCTGATCTATATCTTCATTCTTTTCTCCATTTACGTATTTACCCCCACCATTGTTATTAGGTTAGGTAGTTAAATTTTCCTTCCTCTTTTTCTTTACATTGTTTCTTTAGTGATATCATGTCATGTGTTGAAATTGGGTGTGATGAGTTGCAGTGTGGTGGAATTGGGTGTGGGAGTTACGGTGTTATGAATTCAGGTGTGGTGGTCTTAAGAGGTGTGGTGAATTTAATTGTGGTGAGTTGAGTTGTGGTGAATTAAGGTGTGGTGAGTTAAGGTGTGGTGAGAAAGTTGAGGTGTGGTGAATTAAGGTGTGGTGAGTTAAGATGTGGTGGGAAAGTTGGGGTGAGGTGAGTTAAGGTGTGGTGAATTAAAGTGTGGTGGATTTAGGTGTGGTGAATTAAGGTGTGGTGAATTTACGTGTGGGGAGTGAAGTAGTGGTGGATTTAGGTGTGGGGAGTTAAGGTGTGGTGAATTAATGTGTAGCGAACTCAGGTGGAGTAAGTTTTTAAGCCGAGGTGAGATGAGTTGAGGTGAGTTAAGGGGTTAAGTTAAGATAAGTTATCTTTATCCTTATCTCCATATTCATCTTCATCTTCTTCCTCGTCTTGGTCTTCATCTTCTTCTTCATCTTTATCCTTTCCTTTATCCTGATCTAAATATGTCCATTCTTTTCTTCATTTACATATTCACCGCCACCATTGTTATTAGGTTAGGTATTTAAATTTTCCTTCCTCTTTGTCTTTATATTTAGGTTTCTTTACTTTTATTTTAATTTCTGTATTTATCACTTTCTTCTCCATACTCAAAATTATTTCATCCTTGTTTGAGGCTAATCTATTCATGTACATACATACATACATCTTATTCCTAAACTGCTGCTTAGCACGTTTCTTTAATTCACTATCAATATTAAAGCATACATTTAGGAGGCATTTCCGCCCCAACCATGTACATGTAGGCCATTGGTATTGGTGTGACTTTTGAATTGATTTTTTCGCTCTATTAAACTAATTTGAAATTTTAAAAATTGCCTGCACGTCAGCATCAAAATATATATGATATATAATTGTTTATACCTTAGAAGTAGAGTTTAGTCGTAAAAGGGGTGTAAAGGAAACATGATTGCCTATTTATATAATTGATAACAAGTGCAATTTGTAAAATATAGCGCTAATTTTTTTCAAATTTGTTTGCAAACGGTCATGCGCATTTTATTCTACAAGAAATTCCCTTTTATTTGGTAAAAAGTGCAAAAAGCCGTTAGCAATAAAAAATCAACCCGATTGTTGCTAATTAAGGGAGTAAGAAATACTAGCGCAGGGTGCGCCGAGTGACAGAGTCCACAATAATTAAAACCGATAAGATTTTAATATATATAATTCAAATAATTAACAGACTTTATTCAAGAAAAGTTAAACTACGATAATTGGTAGAGTGACCTCAAGTTTAAAGCCCGAGTGGCTTGATAATTACAACGAGTGCGATGCGGCCGCGGCGGTAGTTGAAAAAGAAGTGCCTAAAACTTTCTTAATTGCGGGCACAGGTCACCCCATGACACCGCTTACAACAACAACAATCCAATTTTACATTTCCAAAATTTATTCACAATAGTATAAATGATAAGGTTGCCGGCCGCACGCATAATATGAAAAATGAGAACAAAAATATTAAGACTAATCAAACTCGATCAAATTGGCGCTCATGTCCTCGACATGCCGGCCTACCTGCACCGGTGCAACATGCAGCAATTCCTGTAACTTCTCGAGAGTCACCCTGGCCCGGTCCAATAAGTCCCGAATGCGCCGTTGAACCTTGTTGCGGCCGCCTGGGGCCCGACTCGCTGGTGTTTTGACCACACGGCTGGCGAGTGTGGGTAGTCCGCGGGGGACTTGCGTGCGTGACTTGGCGTGGCGCTGGCGTTCCGGTGGCGATGCCGTTGGACGATGCAGCATGGTGTGGTGTGCCATCCCACACCGGTGGCAGCTATCAGCTGAGCTACATGCGCCTGTGGTATGCGAGGTGGCCAAACAATTGATACAATATTTATGTATTCGCGCGGATTCATACCGCTCATCGGGCGTCATAGCTCGGAATGCGTGACAAAACCTAAGCGGGTGGTAGCGGCAGCACAAGCGGCATTGGTTGACTTCCATTACACGTCTGTCCATCTGTGGAGAAACCGTCGAAAAAATGAATTAGTCACGCCATTTTATAGCGAACTGGGGGTGCATATATGGGAACTAGAGTGGGTGAAAGCATGCAGGGCTGATAGAGAGATTCTACAGAGTGGGCAATAAACATTGCTTTGCAATATTGCGCGTGATGGTTCCGGCTTGGGTGTGAATATCCACTACGCGAACATTTGCATCTTGACCGGGGTGAAGTTTCACACCGCGCCCGAGGCTCCACTCGTTAGGGGTAGAAGGTCGTCCTTGACGACAACGAGGTCTCCTTCCTTAATGTTAGGTTCTTGTCGCTTCCACTTATGCCGTTTGTGGAGTTATTTGAGATATTCATTTTTCCAGCGATTACTGAATTGCTGATGAATAACCTTAAATTTTTGCCATTTGTTCGTCAATGAGAGGGTTTCCGAGTGGGGTTCAGGCAAAGAGAGTAGTGGGGCACCACGTAAGAAATGTCCTGGCGTTAACGCCAACAGATCAGTGGGATCCTGAGACATTGGGGAGAGCGGCCTTGAATTCAACACCACTTCAATTCGGATAAGGATGGTGGTGAATTCTTCGAAGGTGTACTTGTGATTTCCTGCGCCCTTCGTGAAATGGATTTTGAAGCTTTTTACAGCAGCTTCCCATAGCCCGCCCATGTGAGGAGCATATGGTGGGATGAACTGCCATGAGAATCCATAAGTTGCGTATTTTTCGGCGATATCAGTGGCCGCTTCTTTAAGAAACTGGGAGAATTCTCTTTGCAGAGTTCGCTGCGCACCTACGAACGTTTTTCCGTTGTCGGACATGATTTTGTGGGGGATTCCACGGCGGCCGACAAATCGGGTAAAAGCTGCCTTGAACGCTTCCGTGGTCAGATTGGAGCATAACTCTAGGTGTGCGGCTTTGGTGGAAAAGCACACAAATACACACACGTACGCATTTGCGTGGGGACCTCGTCGGAGGGTAGACGTTTTCACGAGAAATGGCCCAGCAAACTCAACAACCGTGGTATGAAAGGGTAGTGTGTATGAGGATCGTTCAGGAGGAAGCGCGGCCATTATCTGTGACCGCATCTTTTGTTTATAGATTGTGCATACCTTGCACTAAAAAATGCATTTTTTTATCTTTTGCTTCAACCTGGGGATATAATATTCTTGCTGCACCATTCGAATCATTAGTTGTTTGTCAGCGTGGAGAAGAGTGGTATGGAGGAAGTCGAGCAGCAGAGCACAGAGCTTGGAATTTTCTGGAATTATGATCGGGTGACGTTCATTGTAACTGAGAGCTGCGTAAGCTAAACGTCCATTCACGCGCATAATTCCAGCTCGATCCACCATCGGATTCAGAGTCAGTAAAGGGCTTTTATTGCTAATAGATTTCGTGGAAATAGTACTGGCTTTGGGTCTCACCGATAATACGTAGTTTGGCTTGATTTATTTCCTCGTGCGTTAAGGGGAGAGAAGTGGGTACCGGCTGCTTTCTCGCTGCGTTTACAAACCGATACATAAACGCGATTACTCGCAACGCTCGAGCAAATGAGGAAAAACGCTCAAGTATGGCCACCGATTCAATCGTGTGCAGGGATTCAATACGTCGTTGTTCTGGGGGTGACGAATGTGGAGATGGGTTTTTTGGCCACGAAGTGGGGAGTTTTTGGAACCATTCTGGGCCATTCCACCATAATGCGCATGTCGCAAGATCTTGGGGATGGCATCCGCAGGTGCCTAGATCGGCAGGATTCTCTGCACCAGGTACATGCCGCCAAGTGGCATTGCTCACATTTTGGAGTATGAGCGAAATTCTATTGGCAACATAAATTTTCCAAGTGTGTGGCGGTTTTTCGAACCACGCCAACACAATGGAAGAATCTGACCAGAGGTATAAATCATGAGCAGGAAAATCTAGTTGGGACTGGAGTTGATTAACCAGCTTGGAGAGTAGGACGGCTCCACAGAGCTCAAGTCTGGGGAGGCTAACTGTTTGCAGGGGGGCTACCTTACTTTTAGCTGCGAGTATGTGTGACGAGAAGGTGTTTTCGTCAATTTGTACTCGGAGGTAGACACAGGCGCAATAAGCTTTTTCAGAGGCGTCCGAAAACCCGTGTACTTGTACACGGTGAGTAGGGGAGAATTTCACCCAGCGGGGAATAACAATTTCATTAATCGCGGGGAGATTTTCGCGCAGAGTGTTCCATTTGTGGAAAGCGCCGGGTTTTACGTGCTCGTCCGATTCAGTTCCTTCCATCCATAGTTGTTGAAGGAGCATTTTAGCGGAAATCTTGACTGGCGTTAGCCATCCTGCCGGGTCAAAAAATTTCGCTACCGCTGATAATATTTGCCGTTTTGTCCTCGAGTTGGCAGCGGGAACCGGATCGTACGTGTAAGAGAAGGAGTCCGTTAACGCGTTCCATTTTATGCCTAGCGTTTTTGTAGAGCTAGTGTCCTGAAACTGGAGAAAATCAACATCAAGGACCTCAGAATCTGGGACTGATTCCAGGATTTTTGTATGTGGAAGTGTATTCGTAGTGGATAACCTGCAGATTTTAGGGCGTCTTTAACTTGGGTTAATGAGCTTATAGTGGACTGTATATTATGCCCGCCTGAGAGAATATCGTCCACGTATGTTTCTCGTAGGAGGATATTGCTGGCGAGCGGGAATTCGTCCTGACAATCCTGCGCTAACTGATGATGCGTACGGATTGCCAGATAGGGAGCGCAATTGATGCCAAAGGCGACTGTTTTCAGCCTAAAATCTTCTATGGGCTTATTTGGGGACCTACGAAAGACGATTCTTTGGAAGTCTTGATCTTCCTTGTGGACGAGAATTTGGCGATACATTTTTTCGATGTCGCCATTAAAAACGAACTTGTAGAGGCGCCATCGAAGAATGATGAGCATCAAGTCGTTTTGAAGGGTTGGGCCAGTGCATAGCACGTCATTCAATGAGTTTCCAGAGTGCGATATTCTGGAAGCATTGAAGACTACGCGTACTTTTGTTGTTTTGCCGTCTGGTTTTATGACAGCGTGGTGCGATAAATAAGAGGAGAAGTATTTACCGCCATTGATGACTTCTTGGGATGAGGTGGGCTCCATGTGGTCCATGGTGATGTATTCTTCCAGAACTTCTGAGTACCTTTTGCAGAGGTCAGGTTTTTTCTCCAGAGTCCTTTCGATGCTGATGTACTGCTGCTGCGCTGCTAGTCGAGAGTGTCCTAGAGCCATGATGTCTGGGAATTCGGGTTTGATGGATAGTTTCACCATGTATCGTCCGTCTGTCTGCCGGATTGTTGTGCGTCGATACAGGTCCTCACAGAAGTCCTCTTCACTTGAACGGGGTTGCGTGACAGCTACTTCCCCCTGTTCCCAAAACTTCTTCAGCAGTGAGTTCAACGATTCCTCCTGGGGTTCGGTTACCTGGGTGGTAAAGGTGGAGATCCTCTCCTGGATTGGGCCGCTCAGAATCCATCCAAATATCGTGTTCTGCGCTATGAGACTTCTGCTTATGTTTTGTTGCAGCCCTTGTAGGAGAATTCGGGGGATTAGGTCACTGCCGATTACCATATCTATTTTATTTGGGGTGAAACAGTTGGGATCGGCGAGCCTTAATCGTTTTATCTCTTCTAAGTTAATATGAGAGATATTGGTTGTAGGTAGAAAATGAGTCAATTGGGGCAAAATAATGGCTTGGGTCTTTATTTTCTGGGCTCGATCTGCTGAACAGAGTGTGATTTCGCACATTTTCTTTGAATTTTGCACCACCATTCCACCCATTCCAGAAATCTCGAATAGAGCATCTGTCATAGGCAAGCGCAAGAGTTTCTGTATCCGGGATGATACAAACGTTTTTTGTGAGCCTTGATCCACCAGAGCGCGAATATTATGATATTCGCCATCACAATATATCGGTACTACCGCCGTTGGGAGGAGAGTTGTGGCGTTAGTACTCGAAAAGTGAGATGACTTTATTTACGTCGTTTTTCTCTGGTGGCTTATGTGTCGCATATTTCGAGCAAGTGAGCGATTCAGTATCCGTACTAGTCTGCGTCGACAGCTGACTCGTTGTTCGCTGGGGTTTTGAATTGGGTTTTGGTTGCTGGGTTTTTTGCGGGAAGTGTAAAAGAGAGTGATGTTTTCTTTGGCAGTATACACAAGTGAAGCTGCTTGAACAATCACTCTTTAAATGGGAGTAAGAAAGGCAATTTTCACAATAATTGTGCTCTCGTATGAATCTTAAACGGTCAGATACGGACAGTGCTTTAAATTTAACACATGTATTCATGGGGTGCCTTGAGTTGCAGAGTTTGCATGAAATCGGCTGATTTAGATCTACATGAAAATTTTGAGTTCTACTTTTATTAATGAACGTCGAATTTTGGTTCATCATTATGGGTGTAAAAAGTGGGGTAGGGGGTTTTAGTTTGCCTTGTTGATATGCATGTAGTCTTTCTACTACTTCATACCGGCTTGTGAGGAATTTATTCATATCTGCCCACAGCGGTAACTCTTTCCGTGAGCTGAGTGATTGATCCCATAGAGACAGAGTTTCACTGGGCAGTTTTGAGGAATATAAATATACAAGGATGGGGTCCCAATTGCTGGTCGGGATTCCTTGTACTGAGAGGGTTGAGAGGCAATTATTGATAGTGGATTGAACTTTTTGGATTTGCTCACCACTTTCTGTGTATATGGGGGGGATATTGAATAACGCTTTTAATTGGTTATCTACCAATATCCTACGATTCTCGTACCGTGGCTTGAAGGCATCCCAGGCAAGTTCAAAATTATCGTCAGTGAGAGGGAATTGTTTAACTATTTGTCCTGCCTGACTTTTGGTTTTTTGCCTTAAATGGTATAGTTTCTGGGCTGGTGTTAATTTGGGGTGATTTTTATAGACTGCCGTGAACATATCTCTGAACGCCGGCCAGTCTTCGTACCCACCGTAAAAATTTCTGTATCACACGGTGGTACCTTGGGGAATACTTCTTGGGAGTTCGAAGTTGGGGTGGAATTTGTGTCTTACAATTCTCATAACTTTCTGAGCATTTATTATATTTTTACTCAATCGATCCGCTAGATTCAGCGAAGTGCTCACAGCGGGATACTGCTCTATATGAGCTTATAAGAGCATCCCATAACTTGTCAAGTTGCTGTAACTTCACATTTAAAAGCGTTTGGGTGTGTTCGCTTATAAGGGTGATGGACCATTTTGAATAAAATGACTCTAGCCTATTACTATCAAAAATGAAGTCCTGAAGGCTTGAGTCAGAACCAGTAGGAGATTTCTTTTCCATTTTGGGTTCTAAAGAGGTAGTTGGGGGAATTCGGGGTGAGACGGTAGTGAAGGAGTAAAAAACGTAAAAATATCTTGTCTTGAGATACCAAGATGCAGTTAACACCTTCTTATTTTTAAATTTAAAATATTTGTTTTCGCTACTTTTTAACGATTAATAATTTTTTCCTCGTGTGGTGCTATTTTTATGAGCTCTACTGTATCTGCTTCGGGTGCTATTTTCTTGACCTCTACTGTATATTGTCCCAGCGCGTCTGAGCCCAATAGTATATATGTACGTGTGTACGTATGTGTATTTGCTGGCGTTGCAAATTTTGGGAGCGCAAAAGGTGGTTGGAGAGCGAGAGAAGCGAAGTAAATAAATATGCAGGCCGTAATATGTACGTACGTAAGTAGATGGGTATACCGTTTGTCTTTTCGGCTTGTGAGTATGTACGTATGTCGCAAATTTTGTAGCAGAATTTTATTTTTTCACTTTGAAACGGTCATAAGTGGATGAAGGGGACAAGAAAAAAGCGATTTTTGTACTTTTCGGGTACCGCTAATTAAAAGGAGAATAATTGCAAACACAGTTTCGTGTGTTATGCTTCTGTGGCGTGGTTATATGCGAGTATGTACGAAGCAAGTGGCTTTAGAACAGTGTCCGCCAAAAAGAGAAGTCTTAAAATGAGAATGTGTTGGTGGTAATGCACGGAAATGCGTCATCAACCTGCTTCGCCTATTGTTTGCATGCAACTAAATAAAATTTGTTGCTCTGCTACTCTTTCTGTTGACGTTCGGATTGTGTACGTGTAAGAAGCCGATTGTGTACATGTGAAAGGCCGAATATAGTTCGTTTCCCAGGAAAGTGTTTGGCGGTCACTGCTTTAGAATAACAGCGGGGAAATGCACAAATGGGTGTCCGGTACAGTGTTGGCAGAACTTTTTGGGCCGACCGGCTAGATTGGCAAAAAAAAGCGGCTAAAAACGGCTAAAATGTTTTAGTGAAAATTCACATGCTTTATTTAAATAAATCGCAAGAAAGGAAAGACTAGTTAACACCATTAATTTATATCGAGTGTATATTCCTCATCATCAAATGAATCACTATTGTATATATCACATGAATTCATTAATTTTAAGAGATCGTCAGCTACAGTAAAATTATGGCAGCATTTTTCTTCACATTTTAAACCGTATCTTATATATAAAATAGCGTTTAACGTTTTAACGCACATTGGATTTCTTTGCTTAGTTTTTATTATATTCATTGAACTAAATATTCGCTCTACTTCTGCATTACTTATAGGCAAAACAAGAAAACTAAAAACTAGGTTGGAAAGGTCAGCAAAAGGGTTTTCTCCTAGGGCATTTCGAAATTGATAAACTTCGGCCCAAAATTTTACAGTTGAGTCTAAATTACTCCAGGTATGTAACGTTAACCGTTGCATTGCATCTCTATGGATGTTATTTCGTCGGCATTATATTTGTGTTTTTGTTGCTGTAGTTGAACAAATACTTTTGGTTTAATTACTCTTAATGCATTTCCAACCGAAAAAAGTCAATTTTTTTTAGTGTGGCGATATTTGTAGGGAGGCGTTGGCGTAATTCCTTTATTAAAGTGATAATAAAATAGCGACCATTTTCTCGAATTATTTTCTCGGCTTCGTGGTCAAAAGTGTTTGTGCTTACTTTTGTTTTTAAATACTCTTCAAAACTGTGATAAAACTGAGGAAATGGAGCAAGGTATGGTTCCAACGGGGAGCATATAGGATCAAATGTGTCCGCGCTAATAACCACTAGGGAGCATAGATGCGAAAGTAAAACATTGAGTTCATTAAAAATCTTCATTGGGTCTGCATTATTGCTTTCGAACAACTTGTTTACTTTTTGCACCTGAAAATTAGGCAAATAGTAAAATCGGCTAAAAACGGCTAACTTTTTTTTACAAACCGGCTAACAAATCGGCTGCCGGCTAGATCGAATTTTCTCCGGCTAGATGCTATCAAAACCGGCTAAATCTAGCCGGAAAACGGCTAAAATGGCAACGCTGGTCCGGTATGTAACTATGTACTTGTTTAATATACGTGCGTGACTTAGTGAATTTTTCTACGTTCGTATATACAAGTACATATGTAAGTACGTGTACCGTACGGGACAAATGAGCTGATGTATATATCTGGATGAGTAAATATTTGTTTCGCGCGCGCCGCTAGAACTCACATATATATGTACATACTATTTAGAAATTTCGGGACTTATGTGAATATGAGGGGGCAGTGAAAACTGAGATTGGGTAAATATGTATGTAAATTATATTACGTATGTATATTTTATGGCGGTTTTTTCCGTTTTGAGAAGGGGAAATGTGATATTGCGCGGGATTATATACTTTTATTTATGTACATATATGTCGGGATATATGTATTCTTGAGGAGATATGACTTTAGTTGGGGCACCAAAATTGCGCATATGGAAACTGTGCATTTAGACATTATTTCGGTTTCAACCGAAACTGTGCATGTATGCTTTATTTCGGTTTTTACCATATGCATTATTTCGGTTTTAAACCGAAACTGTGCATGTATGCACTACTTCGTTTTTTTCATATGCATTATTTCGCTTTTAAAACGAAAGTATGCATATGCATAATTTCGGTATTTTCTCATATGCATTATTTCGGTTTTCAACCGAAACTGTGCATGTATGC
>NW_023458586.1:9797-38182 GCF_013731165.1 Rhagoletis pomonella | reverse complement strand
GGTTTTCAACCGAAACTGTGCATATATGCATTATTTCGGTTTTTTTCGTATGCATTATTTCGGTTTTTTTCATATGCATTATTTCGTATGCACAGTTTCCATATGCACAATTTCAGGGTGCCCTTTAGTTACGGTAAATTAGAAGTTCAGCGACTTCAATTTGCCGTACCGGGGAACCGCTAACAAATTTACATACGTAATATATGTATATTTTTATGTGCAAGTTTAGAGTAGTGAAATGGTGCACTTACTTGCTTCCTGGGTACCACCTGTTTTTTTTGTCGGGACTGTACCGCCTGAAATGGCCAGTATCCTGTCGCTGCCGTTGTTGCTATCTGCTTTCGTTGTTGGTGCTGGGGTCTTCACTGCCGCTAAGACCGTTTTAGTTCGCCTTTTCCCTTTTTTTTATTGTGGACCTTTATTTTTTATTTCAGCACGTACCGTTTTTTTTTAACTAGGTAAGTATGTAGCTCTTTTTTTATATCTTGGGCTTTTTTCTTTTTCAGCAATTTTTTACTGGTAAGTTGGTAGATATGCACTTTTTTCGCACACTTTTTTTTCCAGCACACTATTCAGCCTTTAGTTTGACTTTGTTTTTTAAGTATATATAAACTTTTTTCCACACTTATACGCCCTTTTTCAGTTTTTTGTAGAATTTTCTTGTTTTTTTCAGGTAATTATTTGCTTTTTATTGAACTTTCTTTTCTTTTCAGGTATTTATTTGCTTTTTACTGAATTTTCTTTTCTTTTCAGGTATTTATTTGCTTTTTAGTGAATTTTCTTTTCAGGTAATTCTACTGAGTTTTCTTTTCTTTTCCGGTAATATTTCGCTTTTTACCCTTTTTATTTTCAGTTATTTCCACGTTTTTTTTTGTCAAATCACCAACTTTTCCTTTTCCACAGTGCTTTTAATTTTAATTTTTGTATGACGAACCACCCTAATGCTCGTGTTGAGGTGCCGCTATACCAGAGTTGGCTTTTATTTTTGTTTTTGTTTCACAGTATATTTTAATTTCCACTCTAATTTGTTAATTTTCTTAACTTTTTGTTTATTTCTTTTTTGTATATTTTTTGCAATTTCATTAGTTTTTCCGCTATTTATTTCTATTTGTTATTTTTTTTCCACTACCGCTTGCTATTTTGCGCGTAACTACCGGCCGCTTTTAAGTTCTCTTTCGACTGACTTCGACAGAATTCGCTTTGTACGTACTCATGTACTTTTGTTCGGTCGCGGGTTGCCCATCCGACTCGAAGGACCATGTTGCTAATTAAGGGAGTAAGAAATACTAGCGCAGGGTGCGCCGAGTTACAGAGTCCACAATAATTAAAACCGATTGGATTTTAATATATATAATTCAAATAATTAACAGACTTTATTCAAGAAAAGTTAAACAACGATAACACCATCCGGGAAATGTTATATCGGTCAAAAACAAGTTATACGTGGCCCGGCGTTTCGCTGGGTCACGTCTAGGAATCGAGATATATCGATTTGAAGTTAGTAACTATCATATAGGGGAAATTGTCACCTTTGAATGAGATACCTTCACTTAATTGTGAATAAAAGCGAAACGCGTCCATCGATTTTCATGATCTATGTCTCATTTTGCTTAAAGGTTATGTGACTTTGCGTGAAAGTAATACGACTTGCCTTTTTTCCGTTTTGGATTTTTTATGAATTTAAAAAATAAAAAAATTTTATATTTTAGGCAAAAAATATTTTTTTTCTTCATACATTTATTTTTGCCGGCAAAACTGTTGATTATATAGAAAAACGTTATATGAGCAGATTAAAGGAATTGTAATTTTTAATTTTTTTAAATTAGTTTGAGCAAAATCGGACTAGTGGTTCTCGAGTTATGTCAAAAAAAAGACCACCAAAGGTGACAATTTCCCCTATATGATAGTTACTAACTTCAAATCGATATATCTCGATTCCTAGACGTGACCCAGCGAAACGCCGGGACACGTATAACTTCTTTTTTACCGATATAACTTTTCCCGGTAGTTTGAACCCTTCCCGATCACTGACCCCTACCATTTGTCTCACAGTGTGATTGGTAGAGTGACTTCAAGTTTATAGCCCGAGTGGCTTGATAATTACAACGAGTGCGATGCGGCCGCGGCGGTAGTTGAAAAAACGTAGCCTAAAACTTTCTTAATTGCGGGCACAGGTCACCCCATGACACCGCTTACAACAACAACAATCCAATTTTACATTTCCAAAATTAATTCACAATAGTATAAATGATAAGGTTGCCGGCCGCACGCATAGTATGAAAAATGAGAACAAAAATATGAAGACTAATCAAACTCGATCAAATTGGCGCTCATGTCCTCGACACCGATTTTTTAGCCGCTTAAAACTTGATCTTGCTCCACTAGAATTAAAAAACCGATCTATCTGCGTACTCAAAATTTTCTAAAAACTCAGATTAAACCAGGTCAAAATTGAAAGTTTGACTTATGGGGTTTTAATTAAAGCATGAACCACATTTTTATAAAAAAATAACAAAAATATTTTAACTTGAAAAACATTGCAAATATTAAACAAAAAACACCATGCACTCACATTTCATTGCCAGTGTACATACATGTACATATGTATGTGTGTAAATTTTATGCAAAACTATAATTTTATTAAATTGTATTATACAAAAAGAGAACAAGTTAAAAAATTTAACAAAAATTACAAATTAATGAAAATTAGATTTGCCATATTTTCGTTTATTTGCTAGCAACACGAAGAAGAGCAGATTTTATGTTGCTCAACACTTTATTATGTTATCAACATTAAATTCAACAGAATTTGTGTCTGTTAACAAGCGTTTCTACATTCCGTGGTTAACTTTTCCAAAGCTGTTAATTTTTCGTCCGCGAATAGTTTCCACTTTCAGTTTGCACCTTCTCTATCAGTGTTGCCAGAACTTTTTGGACCAACCGGCTAAATTGGCAAAAAAAACGGCTAAAAAGGGCTAAAGTGTTTCAACTAAATTTCACATGTCTTATTTAAATAAATCATAAGTAGAAAGACTAGTTGCAAATTCAAGCTGGAAAAAGTTTTGCCAGCAAGAATTTGCAATTATGAAAAACATATGATTGTGGCACATGGTTGCATTTTTTTCGAATTCGTCAAATTTAAAAAATTACAAACTTAACAAAAATTTAAGTAAACACTTGTTTACTTAATTAATTTTGTTAATTCCAGTGATTTGAAACGTACTCGGAATGCCATCTCAACCAGAGTCGATATAGGAAACCCGATAGTTACTACGACAAAGCAATTGAAACGTATGTTGAAGAAAGTCGGGCTAACAAGAAATGTAGACCCTGTTTTTTGCTCCACTGATAGAATTTTAAAAATTCTATACAAATTCCTTATGTTTAAAATGCAACCGTGGACACTAGCTGGCAGGAAAACTTGCAAGTTCCTGAAAATTTGCGTTCGTGCAGAAATTTGCAAGTTTCTTTACCTGAGAGAGAATCAGGGAGCATTTTTTCTTACTATCTGATATTTTGAGTGATAATTTTCGTTGCATTTTCGACGAACAAACCTATAGTCTTCCCTGAGAGTTTTGCTTTAGATAGAAATTTGTGCTCTTTTACGGCTAACAAATCGGCTTCCGGCTAAACCGAAATTTCTCCGGCTGTTTGCTATCGCAACCGGCTAAATCTAGCCGGAAAACGACTAAAATGGCAACACTGCATATGACCGGCAGATGTCTCGTAGGATTCCCAGAGAGTCTTGCTTTACATAGAAATTTGTGCTCTTTTATTTTCATTTTGACTCACTTCAGTGTTGGCTCCTTTAATTCAAGTTGGCATTCGGTTTTTGGAATTTAAATAGGTTCTCAGCAAAAAAGTTTGTTTAAAAAAATACATATGTGTAGATAGTGCTTGAAAATATCAATTTTCCCCTTACCTTAAACCTTTGGGAGTGTGCAAAAATGATGTTTTGTAATTTAGGCAGAATTGAATATGCGCTATCTGGGAAGACAATATCTACATGTAATATTTATTCTTTTGTTGGCACTAAATCCAAACACAAACGCATCTTAAGTGTCTTAACAGTGAAACAATTTCTTATTTTCTAAGTTTGCGAATAAAACTTCACACTTAAAATTAAGACATTTATAACAAACATTTTATGAAGAAAATCCCTTCTTCGTTTCAAACAAAAATAAGCGAAATCGGCCCCATTTCATACAACCCTGCCTGACATGCAAATTTTCTCCACGATAAGCCTAGTAGTCATTTCTAACAGATTTTGGGTCGCTTAGTCAAAAATGGAAACATATATACCTATTTGAAATTTACGAAAACAAGGCAAATAGCAAAATCGGCTAAAAACGGCTAATTTTTTTCTGTAAAACGGCTAACAAATCGGCTGCCGGCTAAATCGAAATTTCTCCGGCTGTTTGCTATCGCAACCGGCTAAATCTAGCCGGAAAACGGCTCAAATGGCAACACTGTTCTCTATCTATCTAAGTTCTCTGGCATAGTCTTCTGTTCTCTTTTCACTGCAAGTTGAATTATTTTAATATCTATTGCAAAATTTTATACAAACAAGACTAAAAAGTAGAAAATAAATAAAATAAAATAAAAATCTTTTTAATGTACAACGCTCTTATAAATGGACTAAAAATTAGAAAATAATATATCTCAGTCCCATAGAATTTGCTTTGATAACTTTTGATTTTGAAAATTCAGCAAAAGTCATTATAAACCATTTATAAGATTGAAAATGAAAAGCGTGGGGCGCATGTAATAGACCTGAATTGATATGAAGGGTAATATACATATGTATGAATGTGGATATGAATAACGACCGCTTAAAATCGATCTCAAATTTGTACTTTCTCTGTAGAAATTTTAGGTTTATGTTATGTAGTTTGACTATTGTCAATTAAATCGAATGCTTTGTGTTGCATGTGCTTCATGTTTTTCGTTTTCAATCTCATAAGTGGTTTATAATGACTTTTGCTAAAATTTCAAAATCAAAAGTTATCAAAACAAATTCTATGGGACTGAGAAATATTATTTACTAATTTTTAGTCCATTTATAAGAGCGTTGTATATTAAAAAGTTTTTTTTATTTTATTTTAATTTTTTTTATTCAATTTAATTAGATTTGTACAAAAATTCATAAATTTACACCCAGCTATAGACCAGTGTGCTACTTGAGTATGTTCGTACTAGACTTAAAATGGGGTGGATTTAAAGGTAACATATTGAAACTAAGAACTCTTTGTGTTATCGATTTAAAAGTGGCAGAATATCTTAAAAAAAAAATAATTAAGATTATTTTTAAAGGCTGGCTTTGCATCTTTTCATAAGTGAAAAATAATTTTTCTTCAAACTTTCTACATAGGCCCGCTTAGAGGACAGTGGAAAATATCTTTGTTGGGTAAACAACACTGCCGGGGAGGAAACAATACAGGTGTCATTAACGGTAACTGGTAAGTAACATAAAAATGCAAGAATATACATTCATAATATGAATTTCATATGTAAATATCCAAATTATATTATTATAAAATAGTCGGGCAGAATATTAAAAGTAATGCACCGTAAGTTTGTGCGAACAAACAATAAATACACGCAGAAAAATGGTAAAGTTATAATTACCAAGATTTGGTTATAGTGACCAAATAGCATAGTTGGATATGGCGAAACAAAATATCTAGTTGGCGAAATTTACTTCATATTGATTGGACAATATTGTTCTGCCTTGGTTGATACAAGTTTTCAATTACTTTTGTGGACTTGTTTTTATTATTGACAATAATGAGTTTGGCACAAATATAAATTAACTCAATGGTTGTAGTGTTGCTAGAGTTATTATTTTCTTATTTTAATTGAAATTAATATAGCATTTTCAGTTTAAATAAAACCATTTTCAAATTAAGCGAAACCTTTTTCAAATTAAATGAAACCTTTTTCATGTTAAGCGAAACCTTTTTCAAATTAAATGAGACCTTTTTCAGATTCAGTGAAACTTTATTCAAATTAAATGAGACCCTTTTCAGATTCAATGAAACTTTATTCAAATTAAATGAAACTTTTTTCAAATTAAATGAAACTTTATTGAAATGAAATGAAACTTCTTTTTTGGATTACTTTGAATTAGCTGTTACGTGTTGCTCTCCCTTACGGTCAAGGCATGTTGAATACAGTGTTGCCGTTTCGGTCCAATTGGACCAAAATTGGTGGTTTCATTTCTTAAAATAAAGCTCTGGTAGGTTGGTTGGTTTGCTGTGATTTTCGAGTGGTTTTGGAAACTAGGCAAATCATATAATTTATTAATTTTATAAAACTTCAAATATCTCTGTTTTCGGGAGTACATGTAAAGGATGATGTGAAAAGGAAAAGAGAAATGGGACATGTCAAAATTATTCTTGAACTTGAAATCTTCTTGAAGTTGAATGTTGCCGTGATAAAACTGTGCTCTAATCCATAGGGTTTGTTTAAGTTAAAAGAAAATAATTAGACAATTGTTATGCAAATGCCAAAGTTTACATTTCGCTTAAGCGAGTGAGTGAGAAGGGAGAGTATTTGTACTTTATTTCCCTCTTCTCCCTTAAGAATATAATAGTTGACAGCTTTGAATTCGTGTAGCAACAGTAAAAATATTCTCCCAGTTAAACATCATAATCGGCGTTATCGACTCCCTGATATAAGTATGGCGTCGATAACGTCGATAACGATGTGTAACTGGAAGTTAAGGCTCTGTTACGTACGTGTTTTTACGTAGAAATCAAAAACCAACAGACTTCTACGTATGTAATGCTGTGCATTGGGTAACAGCTTACACGCGAAGCTCATTTAACAGATTCCTTATGTGACAACTCTCAAGCAATGCCAAGTATGCATAACAGATAGCCCAGTTATGCATACTTGCACTGCTATACCATTTTTACGTAAAAATCAAAACCCAACAGAATTCTACATGTTAAGTGCTATGCGTTAGGTAACCGCTTACGCGCAAAGCCCATTTAACAGATTCTTATGTGACAACTCTCATGCAAAGCTAAGTACGCATAACTGGGCTAAGAGCCTTTAGTGTTAGCCAGACATGGTGCAAACGGCTCTTAATAGGTTAAGTTGATTTCCTGTTCCTTAATTTAAAAATGCTTAATACTTAATTTGAATAAAGTTTAATTTAATTTGAAAAAAGTTTCATTTGGTTTGAATAAAGTTTCATTGAATCTGAAAAAAGTTTCATTTAATTTGAATAAAGTTTCATTGAATCCGAAAGAGGTTTCATTTAATTTGAAAAAGGTTTCGCTTCATCTGAAAAAGGTTTCAATTAATTTGAAAAAGGTTTCGCTTAAACTGAAAGAGGTTTCATTTAATTTGAAAAAAGTTTCATTTAAACTGAAAATGCTATATTAAGCATAAACAAGTAAGAGCAGCGCTGTTTTCGGCTATGCCGAAGGCTTCATACCTTTCATGAGCATCTGAAATTTTTTCTTTAAAAAAAAAAAAATTTATATATTCACAGCATACATAGATAGAGGAGATACATATATAAAAAATCATATCTAAACAATCAGAGGTATGGAAGATATACCTTATATAGCACTAATCTAAGTGATTTTGACTGCTGTGTGATCGGTATGTAAACCGGTAACAGAATTTAATAGGTTTAGCTTCCTACATAAAAGAGATATATCGCAAAAACTGGTATCTGAACAATCAGTGGTAGATTTTGACGATTTTCTCAGTAGACTTTGTATTATTATTTATAAAATAGCGTACGAAATTTATCGGTTTTAGCTGTCCAAATAAAGGAGTTTTACAGTAAACCCCCATATCTGAACAATCAGATGCATGGAGGCAATAAGTAGGTTATAGTGACCCGATATTTGATAATTTTACTGTAAACTTTCTGTTGATAATGAGCGAAAATAGTGCGAAATTTCATGTTTCTAGCTGCATATATGGAGAAGTTATAACAAAGAATCTCATATCTGAACAATCAGTTGTGTGGAGGCTATAGGTTATAGCGACCCGATCTTTCGAAATATTTCGAAATTTCATGTTCCCAGCTGCATAGATGGAGGAGTTATAACAATGAATCGCATATCTGAACAATCAATTGTATGGGAGCTATATGTAAAAGTAGCCCGATCTTTGTTATTTTCACTGTAAGTATTCTGTTGATATTGGGTATAAGTATTGCAAAATTTTATGTTCCTAGCTGTATGAATGGAGGAGTTATAACGAAAAATCTCATATCTGAACAATCAGTTGTATGGGAGCTATATGTTATAGTGGTCCGATTCTTCCGGTTCCGACAAATAATTAATACACTATAAAAATACCCCCACCTACCAAATTTCATCCGGATATCTCGAAAACTGAGCGACTAGATTGCATACAAACAGACGGACAGACAGACAGATGGACAGACGGACATGGCTAAATCGACTCAGCTCGACGTTCTGATCATTTAAGTATACATTTTAATGGGTCTATCCCTTCTTATTCTGGTACTTACAAACATCGGACCAAAGTTATAATACCATTTCATGCTCATGAAAGGTATAAAAATACATATGTACATAAATAAATGTTTTTTAGTGTGCATAATACATATGTATATGGTATGTATTTCGTAAAAAGAAACAATAAAACAGTAACAGTTGTGAAACCCCGGTCAATGTCTGCTGGTTTACGTACACTGCGTTATCTTCTCATTATCTACATACTAGGCTTGCCAACTTTCAAAACGCTTAAGGGAGGACAAAATAATGTTTAATCAGGACTTTGTATGAAGGCGTCTTTGATTCAGGACGACACAACATTCTTTTCTTTTCTCAAAAAAATGAGGGGAAAGGCCACTCCAAAAAATAAGATCCTTTTGTGTATTTTAGTAGGTTCATTTATTAAAAAAAAATCAGCAATGAGCCATTCTACTATGAATGGGACAGAAAATTTTCGAAGAAGTAGAAAACAAAAAAAAAGGTACATAAATAGTCTTTCGTAACGAAGAGTAGCACATCTCAAATTACCGTGGAAGGCTACCACGTTTCACTACTCGCAACGAAGGATAGCACATTTCAGATTGTCGTGTGGAACACAAAACTTACATGTCATCAGGGTTGCTTGATTTTGAATTAGTAAAATCACAAATCCATAAATCAAATTTATTTCTGAATTGAAAGTTGCATCAAATCCTAAACAAATTTGTGATTTGATTTGATTTGTCATGAAATAAAATTTTATTGTGAAATTTTTTTGTAATTTGATTCGTCAACCAAATAAAAAACAAGTAATTTTTAAACAAAAAACTAAAAAATTCTCATATAAAAATGTATGAGTACTGTTAATGTCTTAATTATCCAATGATCGGATCTAAACCAAGTTAGTACCTCCAAGGTTCCACATTCCCTTTAAAAACAGAATTATAGAAATCGATTAACGTTTATCAAAACAGGTTTTCAAAAAAAATTGGTGAGACGAAAGTGTAGATCATACAATTATCTATAAAAACTGTCATAACATATTTCTTCCTAAGGATTACCATTTCTGAGATATAGCGTTTCAAACTTGTAGTAAAAGTTGTGTACTCCATTATAAGGATGTTGCGAATGTGTAATTGTAGACATCCGCGGATGCGAATGCGGATGCGGATGCTCAAAAGCTAACATCCGCGGATGAGGATGCGAATGCGGATGTCAAGTATTTTTAAGAAATAATTTAGGTGAGTAAATTAGGTGATTTAGTTAAATAAAATATGGAAAAGTTTGCAATTTTTAATAAGGTTTTTTTTTAGTACTTGAATTTAAAAATTGGAACATTTTATTTTTTAAAAAATACTGGTGCTGCCTTTTCGGGTTACAGCCTGTTTCTTAAAGGGTCGTAAGCTTGAAACTTGACAAAATTGTAAATTCTTTTCGATTGACGCTGCACTAGTTGAGAGGCTTTCAGTTATATTTCTTTTTTTATTGCGGTGCAATAATTCCTTTTTGAGAATTGCATCGGGGCTGCAAATGTCGGATGTATTCTCCTGACTTTCATCTTCACAATCTAGCATCATGAGCAGTGTTGCCGTTTTGATCCATATACTTCAAAAGTGATACGTGTTTGTAGAAATTTTCGAAAAATACTTTATTTTTTCGCTCATTTCGCGAGTTCCTTAAATTTTCGTCGTAGTACAAATTTTGATACATGACAAAGAGAAAATATATGTATATGTATCTAGGTACTGGCAGCTTTTAAAATTTGATCAAAAATATTGAAACGTGTTTGTGTCAAATAAGCGTAAAGAAGAAAGCTTGAAACAAACTATTTATGTATAATGTAAGGTGACCATGTAAGGTTGGTTTAGATCCGATCATTGGATCATGAAAAAATTAACGGTACTCTTAAACTTTTATATGAGAATTGAAGTCTGTTGTGTTTTTTGCTTAAAAATTACTTTTTAAATTATTTAATTGTAATTGTATTACTTGCAAAAGAAATTGCTTTCGTTCTTCGTCTTTCGCCAAAGTTCGATTACAATTTTGTATCAACGCTATATCTCGTTCAGCAATATATTTACATATTTAATACTTTTAATCGTCTCTAAGACAGCCAACTTCAAGGTAATTTTTTAGAGAATTTAATGCCCTACAAGAATATGCCTATCGCTTTTTTATAACTTTTCTTAACGGTTAAGTTATACATTTTTTAATGAAAACAATTTTTTTATGTTATTTACATAGAAAATTTGAAATGCTGACCGACAACTTTTAAAATTGAAAAAAAAAAATGTTTCCAAATGGGAGAATTTCCTTCTCAGTAAATAGGTAATTTCAAGGCCATAAATTCGTCAGATTAGTTATTTTGTATCACCCTAATACATATTTACAAGAACTACTCGTTTACAGTAATAAGAATAAGGGGCAAATTTCCCGGAAAACACCCCTCCGAAAAAAGTCTGGATCCGCCGCTGGGCCTGTGTTATTTTTGATTATGTACTTGGATGTGAATTAACACATTTTCTAAAAAATTTTAAGCATATTTGCGCTCCAATGCAACGATTATACTTGTTTTAAGCCATCATACAAATGCTTTTATCAAGATAAAAAATCCCCACACAAAAATGCATTCAACTCACGCAGGGTTGCATGAAGAAAAATGGAATGGCTAAAAATATAAAAATATAAAAAAAATCCAAAAAAAATATTCGCCATAAAAACGCGTTTGCATTGTTCAACTTTGCATTCTACTTTTGGTTGAACGGCCTTTAAACTAATCGCTTTCAACAAAGTTTGTCGTCAGCCAACATTTAGCCATTCAACTTTTTTTTTCGTGCAACCCCGTCGAGAGTTGAACGCAAAATCGCCTCGTGCGAACACCTTTAGAAGGGTAATACGGCTTACCTAAGACACTGGGAATTACTATGTTCGATCCTCCAATTACGATGGCGAATTACCCCTTTCCCACGCGCACATTCTTAATTCGATTTGACAGTTCTCTCTGTGTTTTGTTTTCTTTTCTTCGCTTCAAAATTTATGCGAAATGTAAGTAATTGCTTTCGTACTTATAAAAAGTGCCAGTTTTGATTTGTAAACTGGTTTCGATAAATGTCCGATTTGTTCGTAATTCGCATCGTAATTGGATCTGAATTACCAACAAATGAGGTAATTCGCTCTCAAAATTTAGTATGGCGTAATTCCAAGGATAATTGGAGTGCGAATTACGAATGAGAGAGCAAACTACGTAATTGGCGTGAAGTGGGAAAGTATTAATTATTATTGATTAAGGCTAAAAGGGTACTGTTCAACTTTCATAGGCGGTTAGTTGAATCAAAAGTTTACATCATTTAACTGAATGTTGTAAAATGTAAACTGCTTTTAAATACAATGGTTATGTACGATTATGAAATACTAATATTCTGAACGAAATTTTTGGAAAATTTCATCACTGCTATAAAACTTGAAAAGGAGGACAAGGAGGACATTTTTGCTCAACAGGAGGACAGAGAAGGACAATATTTTAGAGGAGGACAAATCACGTTTGAGGAGGACAATGCTCCTCAAAGGAGGACGGTTGGTCAGCTTAGTATAATGAGCTGACTGCATTCGTTTTCCATTTACTTTACTAGCCGCATACACAGAGTTACCGCTGTAGAGCGTACATATTAGGGTCCCGGGATCCCGGTCTTTTTTAAGTCCCGAAAATCCAGGGATTATTTGCCTAGAATCCCGGGATTTTCCGGATTTCTAATTGACACTGGTGGCAATAATAGAAACGCTTTATATTGACCAGTTTTGGCAATATTTCTTTTGATTATTTAATATTTAACATTTTTTTTATAAATGTGTAGCTCAATATACATATAATACCTTGCTACAGGCAATTTTGCACACAAAAAGAAATCAATATTATATTATAGTTATTAAAAGAACTTTGAAATTTGAAAGATATGAGTAATTCAAAATATGATTTAAAAATTTCAGTGCAATATACTTAAAAAAACAGTATGGGCATCAAATGAAAGAGAAGATTCTGTAGAGTTAAAACACATTAAATTTTTTGGTGCGTAAGGGACGGGTAGGTACTGAAAATACCCTTTTATAATATACCTTGAATATCCTTGAAATTTTTCAATTCTTATTTTTGAAAAAAATTATATGTTAAGGACTAACTTTATTAGCTTAAAAAAAATAGATTAAAGGGGCATTTTCAATTCCTATTCGTCCTTGTGAACCAAAAAAAATTATTTCATTTGGTACCCATACTTTTGCACTGAATTTTTTTTAAATAAATTTTGGAATTAAGCATATTTTTGAAATTATAACGAGCCCTAACCGCCAAAATAACGTAAGCGACATTTTTTCAAAATTTTCGTTTTGATGCAGAAATATTCCAAGAGCATCTAGAGAAAAAAATTTCGCTTACGTTATTTTGGCGGTTAGGGTTCGATAAAGTTTAAAAAAAAAAATCATGACGTCAGATATATACCCATTTATATGTGTAATATAAGGTAGACTTTTATAAAAAATTATAAATTTTGGATAGACTAAAGGAATATAGAAAAAACTGGTCGAATTAAGGCGCTTCTTTTATTTTTGCCACTAGTATTACGAACTCCTTTCAACCAAAAAATACATTTTTTTTTGCATCGAGCGTTTTTCGACACACATACCTAAAATTGCTTTATCAGATATGTACACACTAGGGATGCCAATCCCGGGATCCCGGTGTTTTTGACGCCCCGAAAATTAATACAATCAAATCCCGGGATCCCGAAAATTTTGAAATATCGAATTGATAGTAAGAATTTGTTTATGAATTTTGAAGTATGATTTTTGTAAAATGCCGTTTTGACTGCAATTAACAAAAAGCTTGAAACTGTACTTTTAAATTTGAAGTCTGAGCCTTTTTTGAAGAAGATTTCAGTGAATTTACTCATAGCGTCGCTAATGTAAACGAAACAGAGAGTTTTGAGGAAAAGTTAGATAATTTTTTAGATCAATCTACTCAAAACTTCCTCAAATCGAAAAACTTATAATTTGACCGACGTGCTGGTAAAAGAAGTTCAAATATTTTGTAATGGAGGAGATAGGGGTCATTATCTTCAAATGGATTATGTCTATCTTTTGACAGTTCAGCCTAAAAGTGTTGATGCCGAAATATGTTTTTCATCAGTAGGTTTTGTATGTAAAAACTGCAGGTCAAGCTTAGAAGACTCCGCTTTGAATGCTTTGCTGCTCTTACGAAAACATTTTAAGTGCAATAATAACAACACCGGCAAAAATAGGGTGTGTGTTTTTAACCAGACCCAACTACCAACATGTATGTATTTCGACCCGCTGAATCCGATTCTGAGATTTTTTTGACTCGTACACCCTCAAAATTTCTAGTAAATTGCGAAAAAAATGGCAAAAAATTGTCCATTCGCCATTTCTTTATAGAGTAGAATAAACATGTTTAGAGAAATTGTTTTTGTATATTTTTGTTTTATGTTTTTTATTAATCGTCACTTTCAAGAGTACCTGGTATTTACATTATTATTTGTGATGTATACGTTCCTTAATCACATGGTTTTTTAAATACAATTAAAAAAATGTTTGTCTGATTTAATAAATATCGCTAGCGTTGAGTGCAAAGTTGCTAAGTCCCAATTTAAAAATTGTACAGGAGAGGAAAAAACTTCGTATAGCCATTTTCTTCAAGTATTTCGCAAAACTTTAAATACAACATTTTGCCTGTTTAAAGTAAAGCAAAACTCCATACGAATCGGAGGGATTCGATATTTATTAAAAGATTTCGAACTTTTCGGACCTTTTTTCGAGGCAATTTTAATTTATCTAGTCTCCTATATCAAAATATGATTTTTCATTAAAAGTGAAGTCAGCAACTTTTCACTCTAAGCTAGCGGTATATGAGTTTTACAATCAGTTTATCGTAAATTTTAAATAGTTTTATTAATGGTATGTTTAAATGCTTTCAGATATTGAATTTTTACTCATATTCATAAAATTTATGACTAAATTTGAAGCCCGGGATAAATCCCGGGATCCCGGGATTACCTAAAAAAATATCCCGAAATCCCGGGATCCCAATTTTCCTGATATTTTGGCATCCCTAGTACACACTAAAGTATTATTAAAGGCATATAAATTTAATTACTGTCTTTCGTTTTGTTACTTATGAAATAATTTTCACTTTAAATAAAAATGTACGTTCCAAACGAATTTACTTATTATTTATTATATGGTAGGAGATCTTCTCAAACCATATTGATGCCATTTTTTCACGTTAAGTCGTTGCAAAATAATAAATATCTAAATCCCGGGACTGATCCCGAGATTGGACCAACGACATTCCGAAAATCCCGGGATCGTAAAAATCGAAAAAATTAACATCCCTAGTACATACATATATAGACTTTCATTACAAACTGTTGAGAATATAATGGGACGGTATTCATAGTCAAAATTAATAGCGTTTTCTTTTCTCGAAAAAGGGTTGTACTTATTCTGCCCTGTGTTAGCGCTGTCAAATTTTTATGTTCTTTTTCTCAGCCATTTCACAGGTCGTCGTGTTCTTTTCTCAGCAGGTTGCGCTCTGCTTAGGGATGGGTAGTGGGGGGTTAAAATTCGATTTTTTCCGAATTTCGAACATTGCCCAACCATTCGATTATTCGATTCGAAATTTGGTGGTGCAAATTCGATTTAATTCGAATTTTCCAAAAATTTTTTGAAATGAAACTTCTTAATCGAGTTCGGAGATGTTTGCGTTAAATATTTAACACCATGTTATAAAATCTGTATCGTTCGTTGGATTTTCAAAAAGGAGGTAGGTGTCAAATGAAAGGGGTTGCCCTGTAGATGTGTAATATGGTTTTAGCTTTGTGCCGTATGAATGTATGTAAGAAAATCAAAATCAAATTATTTAACAAGTAATTTTTAGCAAAAAAAAACCGACTTCAACTCTCATATAAAAAAATATATATATATATATCTCATGATCCACTGATCGGATCTTAACCAGATTAGTATGGGACCACCTCTGAGACACTACCTTTCCGACGCAAAAAGAATTATCGAAATCGGTTAACGTGGTCCAAAGTTATGCGGTAACATACATAAAAAATAAAAATAAATTAAAAAAATAAATATTCCAACGAACTGATAACCTCCTCCTTTTTGGAAGTCGGTTAATAAGTTAAATAAATTACCCCAATATGGGTATCAATCGAAATGATTTTGAATAAACTTTATTTTTGAATTGCATTTAAGAGGTGTGCCACCTGTTTGAAAAGTCTAATTTAGTTAAAGAAGTGTTATGCTTAAAATACTATGCAACAATTACAATATTTTTGAGGTGCTTGAAGAGAGTGGTCACCTGTTTAAAAAGTTTAACTCAAATTACACTGTAGGATAGCCCAAACCAGCCCGGACTTTGCTAACATTTTCTGAAAGTATACCCATCCAGTAGTAAAACACTCGGTGGATTTGCGAAAGTTAGCTCGTATTTTTATTTCATGGCCTACTAAAGTTTTCATGTCTCGGCCTAAGTAGTTTTCAAAAAAATAGTTAAAATAAATGTCTGACCGAAATTAAAGGTTAAGACATATACATATAATAAAATTTCATGGGACATATTTTCGTATAACATTTTAACCTATTAGCTCCCGCCTAAAAGGGTAATTTTGATCCTTACTTCAATAAATCCCGCAAAAAGCAAATTTGGAAGGTCGTTAGAGGACTGGTGTACTCTAGGAAATTATTTTCCGGAAAATTTTACTAGGGGTCTTCTCAGGCAAAAGCTTCGTGCTATAAACGTTAAAGCCTCTACAAATTTAAAATAAAGAATCAACAAAAAAAGTTCTTTTTAAAATTTTTTTTTTAAATTTAAGAATAACAGATTTTTTGTCTCGATGCATCAGATCGAAAAACAAGTATTTTTTATTTGCATCCCTAAGACAAATGGAGTGCCACACACAGTGATGGCAAATTTAGTCAGAAACAAGAAAGTTGATTTTTTTGTAAATAAAAACGAAATTCGATTTTTTCTAGAAAAATTCGATTTTATCCGAATTTTAGCAACACAAAGTTCGATTTCAAAAATTCGCCATTTTGGAGCTAAAATTCGAATATCGAAGCTTCGAATCTCGAATTTACCCATCCCTAGCTCTGCTCCGGCAAAAGTGCTCCCTTTTCTGCGTGAGGGTGAGAGTTGCTCAGTTGATTTTTAATTTACGCTTGTAAAAATAAACTTATTTTCCATATCAGAAATAAGTGATTTCCCATGAAATTAGTTAAAGACTTACAGGGCAAGTTAATAAATCAGTTTTATTAAGTTCTATATATGAACATGTGATGGAGTAGCATATTTTCTGTTTCATTGGGCGCGTTCATAAGACGTCGCACAATTGAGTAGTTCCGCTCAGCTCAACAGTTGGCAACTTTCCGCCATTTTTTCCAGCGGAAAATTTGTACGCTACCTGAACTCAACGTGTTGGGCATAGCCTCAACAGCTGATCGAAAAGACTTACGCCGCCCTAAGACAAGCAATTTCAGGGTAATTTTTTAGAGAATTTAATACCCTTTAAGAATATGCATAGAAAAACGTTTATCTCTTTTTTAAAACTTTTTTTAATGGCTCAAAAGTTATAACATTTTTAACGAAAACAATTTATTTTACATGTTTTTTACATAGACAATTTCAAATGCCCACTGACACCTTTTAAAATTGAAATAAAAATTTTTCCAAATGGGAGAATTTCCTTCTCAGTAAATAGGTAATTTTAAGGCCATACATTCGCCAGACTAGTTATTTCGGATCACTCTAATATATATATATACAAGAATAACTCGTTTACAGTAATAAGAATAAGTGGCAAATTTCCCGGAAAACATAAAAAAAAGTCTGGATCCGCCGCTGCACCTGTGTTATTTTTGATTATGTACTTGGATGTGAACTAACACATTTTCTAATTTTTTTAAGAATATATGCGCTCCAATGCAACGAACATACTTGTTTTAAGCCATCTAACAAATGCTTTTATCAAGATGAAAAATCCCCACACACAAATATTGCCACTGATAAAACTTATACATATCTCTCAAACAAAATTACATATGGTGGGCAATAATTTTCGTCTGTGAAGACGAGTCGTTAGCTAGTCTTTCAGTGTTGTAAAAGGTAATAAGGCTTTCCTACGGCACCGTGAATTACTATGTTCGATCCTTCAATTACGATCGCGAATTATACTAAGTTCGTACGGCCCGTAATTCGCTCTCCCATTCGTTATTGGATCTATCATTCATAATTCGCGCCCCAATTACCCTTCGAATTACATGATTCGCGTCCAAAATATTGAGAGCGAATTACCTCATTCGAATTACCATTTCATTTGTAGGTAGGGATGAAACGATACCATACAAGTATCGATACTTTTTCTAGGTAGTAGTATCGAAACAAAGTATCGATACCTGAAAAATATCGGATCTAAAGTATCGATACCTACTCATATCGATACTTTTGGCTATGGAGGTATTCCTTATGAACTTAATAAGTTACATTTTTTATTTTATGTCATAAGTTAACCATGTTTAATGATGAATGGTATTTGACATAGACAATTCACTGGAAAAAATTACAAGTTAATCTCGTTTAAGAAAAAAAATTTCTCATAAAATATATATGAGAAAAAGTCTTCTTTTGTTGTACTTCCCACGAATATAGGCTTAAAAATTATGAGCCAAGGATTTAAATACGATAGTTGTAAAAATGTCTCCTTATTACTTCACCAGGTTGAATTCCACATACAATTGGAAGTGTGAACAGTACAGAAACAAAATGATACGGATGAAATTTAACTAAAAGAATTCTTAAAAACAAATTAAAAGCAAAAATTAAATATTAAAGACTTTTTAGTATCTAGATACCGCGAGCTGGAATAGTTTTTCTATTTGACATCTACTTTTCTCCAGACTAAATGCGAAGATGGCGTTTAAATTTTCTGGAATATTTCAGTTTTCCAAGATTTTTTTTTAATCAACTCTCTGTACCCTACTCTTTTTCTTCTTTGATTATATTATTTAGTAACAGAGCTAGACTCCCACTACCTTTCGTATTTCCCGCTAGTCTTTTCTGGTTATCTATTTCCATGCATTTTGCTCAAGGCCTTCACATGCTAACGCGCGTCAAACCCAGTGAGCTTAACGTCGCGTTGGAACGTCTGTACTGAACATTCATCCAGTCACTCTTACACTCGAACAATTGGGCCGTGTATACGTCGCATTACATCGACTTTGGTGAAGCAATCGGAGTCAGTGTTGCCATTTTAAACGTTTTCCGGCTAGATTTAGCCGGTTGCGATAGCAAACAGCCGGAGAAATTTCGATTTAGCCGGCAGCCGATTTGTAAGCCGTTTTTCAGAAAAAATTTAGCCGTTTTTAGCTGATTTTGCTATTTGTCTTTTCTTCTTAAATTTCAAATATGTATATATGTTTCCATTTTTGACTAAGCGACCCAAAATCTCTTAGAAATGGCTACTAGCCTTATCGTGGAGAAAATTTTCATGTCAGGCAGGGTTATATGAAATTGGGCCGATTTCGCTTATTTTTATTTTAAACGAAGAAGGCATTTTCTTCATAAAATGTTTGTTATAAATGTCTTAATTTTAAGTGTGAAGTTGTATTCGCAAAGAAATAAATAAGAAAGAAAATAAGAAATTGTTTCACTGTTAAGACACTTAAGATTCGTTTGTGTTTGGATATAGTGCCAACAAACAGAATAAATATTACATGTAGATATTGTCTTTCCAGATAGCACATATTCAATTCTGCCTAAATTACAAAACGTCATTTTTGCCCACTCCCAAAGATTTAAGGTAAGGGAAAAAATGATAGTTTCAAGCACTATATACCCATATGTATTTTTTTAAACATACTTTTTTGCTGAGAACTTATTTAAATTCCAAAAACCGAATGCCAACTTGAATTAAAGGAACCCACACTGAAGTGAGTCAAAATTAAAATAAAAGAGCACAAGTTTCTATGAAAAGCAAAACTCTCTGGGAATCCTACGAGACATCTGCCGGTCATATGACCGGTCATCTAAATGGGAGATCTGCAGTCTTTTAGCATCATACTTTACATCAGAATTGAAGGGATTTCTGAAAAATCTGACCAGCTCTTTTGTGTAACTGTGATTTTGCATCCCCTGGCAACATATGGCCTCGGTTGATGTTAACTTAAGGTCGTTGTTTTACTGTCTTAAAATTGAAGGGAAATTTTTACAGCGTTTTTTATGTGTATTGGTTTCTATATGAGTGTATTGAGAATCGGTCAGTCTGAAAAGGCCTTGTAGGGAAGACAATTATCACTCAAAATATCAGATAGTAATAGTAATAGATAGTTTTTTTTGCCGAGTACCTTTCAAATCATTGGAATTAACTAAATTAATTAAGTAAACAAGTATTAACTTACATTTTTCATTTTAAAATCGCTCCAGTTTGTAAATTTCAAATTATCGTCAACAAAAAATCCAACCAAGTGCCACAATCATATGTTTTTCCTAATTGCAAATTCTTGCTGGCAAAATTTTTTCCAGCTCGAATTTGTAACTTCTCTCCAAGAAATAGTCTTTTTACTCGTGATTTATTTAAACAAAACATGTGAAATTTAGTTGAAACATTTTAGCCGGTTTTATTTGCCAATTTAGCCGGTTCGTCCAAAAAGTTCTGGCAACACTGATCGGAGTTTGTATTCTTTGCACTATATCGACTTTGTCGCATTTGTTGTTTGCCAATTAAACAGCCTTAAAGAACAAGGCGCTTCATATTCGGAATAACAATAGAGGAAAAATGGCCGAAGCCAAATTTGCCTTAGTATCGGGTTTCTATACGAGTATTTGTTTCTCGATAGTATCGAGTCGATACCTACTCGGTACTTAGTTCAAAAGTATCGATGCCAAAATTACTTGGTATCGATCGAAAGGTATCGAGTATGTACATATATTTACTCGCATCGTTTCATCCCTATTTTAGGCAATTCAGATCCAATTACTATGCGAATTACGAACAAATCGTTGCCGTTTCTAATTTTAATCGGAAATTTATCGAACTCAGCTCTCAAAGCAAGAGAGAATAGGAAAAATAAAAACAAAGAAAGGGGGGAAATGAAGGAAAAAACGCAATGAATTGTCAAATCGAATTAGGAATGAGTCGTGTAAACGGGGTAATTCACCAAAGTAATTCAGAAGCGAACTACGTAATTGGCAGTGCTCGTGGCGATCGCCGATTTGACAGTTCTCTATCTTTGTGCTTTGATTTTTTCTTTGCTACACATTGCTAAAAATTTATAAGTTTCCGTATTAAACTGGTGATGTACACATTTATAAACTTTACTTTCCGTACTCAGAAAAAGTACCAGTTTTGATTTATGAACTGGTGTCGACAAATTTCCGATAAAAATCAGAGATTCATAATTTTCAGTGTAATTGGATCTAAATTACAAAGAAATGAGGTAATTCGCTCTCAAAATTTAGTATGGCGAATTACGTAATTGGAAGGGTAATTGGAGTGCGAATTACGATTTCGGTCTGATGGAGAATTCAAAGAGTTAGGTTTTAATTCAATAGCGTGTTTAATAAATTCAATTTAGGTATACAATTATACAAGTGTTTATGTAAGGATTTAATGTCGTTGGACAAATAGAGTTTTTTATTGAGTTTCATTTATAAAGTGAATTATAGAGCACGTTGACTTTAAGCAACGAAGAGGCACCTCTGTGCGTATAGACGTTCGCGTTAATAATAATTTCAGTTATTACATTTCAGTTCATAGCTAAGTTTAATAATATATACAAGAACAATTTTTAGGTGGATTAGGTGGATAGGAAACTAGTCTAATGGAATGAGTTGCCACCTCGCTCTCCTTCATCGTCGACAAAAAGTTTACATCATTTAACTGAAAGTTAAAAAATGTAAACTCCTTTTAAATGCAATCGTTGTGTACGATTAGGCCATAATATTTAATATTCTGAACGAAATATTTGAAAATTTCATCACTGCTATAAAACTTGAAAAGGAGGACAAGGAGGACATTTTTGCTCAAAAGGAGGACAGAGAAGGACAATATTTTTGAGGAGGACAAATCACGTTTGATGAGGACAATCGTCCTCAAAGGAGGACCTTTGGTCAGCTTATATATAATTATATACTGCTTAATTCATTATAACATTGAACGATTTTTTCAACACGGCGGCCGCTCAGCGTTGAATTGTGAATACTATCGGCGCAACTATCTCTATTTATTGCAATTTCATTTTTTTTTACATTTATCAGCTGTTCATTTGGCAGCATATTCATCAAGCCGTTTCTAAGACGTAATTGTTGGGTTCAACAGTTGCCAACAGATTCGTAGCAGATGAGCTAAACAGCTACGTCTTATGAACGTGCCTATTCTTATAAAAAGAACGCAACATTTTCTCAGGGTTCAGGGCAACGCAAAGCAAGAGTTCCCATATAAAAGGGCACAACTTTTTTTGAGACAAGAAAACGCTATAAGTCGACACTTAAGGTAGTTTCAGCTTTTTGACATAATTTCCAACGAGTTTAACGTGGGGTGTATCACATAATTTGATAATTAACGTAAATGATCGACCGCTAAAGTTTTAAGTACATATACAAATTTGTATACAAGTTCCTGTGAAATCTATACATAAGGTGCATTCTTTTGCAACCGAGATACAAAAGAACACTCGCTTAAATGACGAAATACACGCAAAGCAACAACACAAACTCGGCTATTTATCCGAGTTCAGCTAGGCCGGTTAAAAAATACGCGACCCGAAGGTTAGTGTTGTTAAGTGAAAAAACAGCTCAATTGTTAATTCTTAATGGGAAAGTGGAGAGGGAAATTTTTGGTTCCTTATATACAGTGACGCGCAAAACTGTAACATGGTGTAACACTTTTTATTTTAGCCATCGCTATCTTTCCAAGTTCTAACGACTTTCACACTTTTACTGTATATTCTTATTGGTACACCGGTACCTCCTCTCTCATAACGATTTGAAGTCAATCAACAACAATAATAAAACTAGCAGACAAAAATGTGAATTAAGGCAAATGTTGCAGTTTTGCATTCATATATTTTTAGTAAGTTTTTGACAATTTTCTCGAAAAAAAGAATTAGTAATACAATGTTCAGTATCGTTTTGCCTTTTTAGTTCCTGGATGCGATTTGGCATACTGGATGCGTATCTCTGTAAAAATTCTGGAAATATAGCCCACCCATATCCTTAGTTTGCTTTCACAGCTCATGTACTCTATTGGACGGACTTGGATACTAAGTAAGCTGTGATTTTAGTTGATTCCGCTAGTTCTCGATGAGATTCATGTCCGCGAACTGTGGAGATCATTTCAAATTAGCAAATTTTTGCTTTTGTATCGAGTCTTCGCTAACATGTGCAGTGATTATTTTTCATCAGAATCTCTCATTTTTTCGACTACATCTTGCACATTTTGTTGACAGATGAACATATACGCATAATGCCCACCAACGGCTTAACAATATTTTTGAAATACAACCCCAAACTATTATTGACCGACCACTGTGATTCACAGTTTGCCTTACATGATGCGCTTGGGCTTGATTCGGGTCCTTGATCCAATACCATGCCCGGCTATCTGATTAAAACGATTAATTAAGTCTTGTCAGACCAAACAACCCACAAATTAAGCTTAAAACTTAAAAGCTTGCTCGCCTTTATACAAGATTAAAAACAATAAACATACATACATATGTAGATATGTGTATGAATGTGAATTACACGATTTTTCGGTTATTGACAATAATAAAAAGCAGTGATATAAATCCAAATATAATTTTTTAAGTTTTTTCTAACTTGATACTTAAACGAAAAATAAGAGATACATTTGGTCCATTTTTTGTTTTACGATACATTTTAGCATGACCTCGCGGCAACACTGACCATGAGCCATCAAATCCGTTTTGTTGTTCCATTCCATGCGCTCAATATGCTTTGATATTTTAAGTCAAATTAACGCAAATTTTCAACATATCGTTAACATAGTATGGAAAGGGCGTAATTCACATTGTCGCTGAGATGCAAAAAACCCACAACTATCTAACATTTTTTATTGCATAAAACGATGTGGGGACTTAAAATTCGATGAAATGCATCATAATCAATCAAAAGGTGAATTTTCGATTTTTAGTTACTTACGGCTTTTTGTATTTCAGCGACGATGTGAGTTACGCCCTTTCCCTACTATACTAACGATATATTGCGTGCCAAGTCCCACTCCTCAATAGATATTAAATTCGCCTTGAATTGATTCTTATTTGATTTGTGAACTTGGCTGTCAACTTTTTCACATTCCATTTTATTTTTATTTAAATGTTGTTGTTTTCGAGCGCAGTATTTGCATATTAAAACCGCTCAAAATTATTTCGTGTGTTTTTCTGCTAAGTAATTAAAGAAGTCGGCCGCTGTGGTGTAGTGGTGTAAAGGTTTTTTCTTAACAGCGCACATTAGGTCAAATGATTACTTTTTCTGTGCGAAATTAATAGCAGCTAAAATATTGCATTATTGTAATGTAAAAAGATGGCAAACGTTAAAACAAGTGTTAAGGCAGTAATAAAATGTTAAACAGACTTGGCTTTCGTAAAACAGACTTTTCTGCTTTTTTGTATGTTCAAATGATGAGTATATGTGTTTAGGTAGTACTCAAAAACATTGTCCAATTAGCTTGGTTTTGACACAAGTTGTTTTATTACCATACTCAACCCCCTCCCCTTTAAAATGAGCTACATAATAAAATAAGTATGGTCACATGTACATAAATGGTTTCTCCTAGCGATTAGTTATGGCAATATCGAAATTCCTAAATTAAAAAAAAATTATAGTTTCAAAAACTAAAACCTCCCTATTATAATTGCCATTCGTACTGTCATCAGGTATGTAACTTGAGAATAGAAATCGCTGCATCCTTTAGGCGCATCAATATTACTTAGTTACATCCCGAACTAATAAAAGGGAGGTAAAAACTAAAACCTCCCTATTATAATTGCCATTCGTACTGTCATCCGGTATGTAACTTGAGAATAGAAATCGCTGCATCTTTTAGGCGCATCAATATTACATAGTTACATCCCGAACTAATAAAAGGAAGGTAATAATAATAATAATAAAAAGGAAAATATTTACTACATGTCTCGCAGATATGTCTTGAGGAGAGATTCCTAAAGCAGTTAGTCTTCATAAAACACTTCATTTTCACTTGAAGTTACAGTATTTCTGAATTCTCCACCGATATTATTTATATCGTCGTTTAAAGTACAAAACCGCGTATCAGGCAAATGCAAAACCGCGTATCAGGAAAATGCAAAACCGTGTATCAAGATAATGCAAAACGGCGTATGTGAGGTTGCATAAATTATTTTCTAGAGAGTAAAAACATTCATATTTCAAAATGATTCTCTTTTTTATAAAGAAATCGCATTTCTGGCTAGTATATTTCAGGACGAATGGATAAGGATTGAACCAAGAGCTTGTGTGAGCAAATCCAATTTTTGGCAGCCAATGTCAGTTACGCGGTTTTGCAGAATAACGATACGCAGTTTTGTACTTTAAACGACGATATTCAGAATACAAATGCTGCTTTGTGACATATTTACCAAAAATCGCTGGTAACTTCCTGAAAAGAATACGAATGATTATGAAACTAATTTGTTAAAAGAATGTTCAAAGCTCTATTCACTTTGAGTAAAAAAATTCGAAGTTTCAGTCCGTAAGTTCTCTCAAGGATTTGCCTTTTTGCGAAGGCGCTAGTGTATTTGTAACATAGCCTCGGCTACGCTACAGGAGATGAAATGTAATCCAAATGAAGGCTGCTATTTTTTTCTCTATTTATCACCATTAAAATTAATTATTTATCATCAAAAAATGTTGGAGATATTTTTGGAGATAGCTAAAAATTGGGAAAAAGGTTAGCTATCCCATTTTAGCACTTTAGCGATAGCGAAAGTTAGAATCCAGCTGATGGTCGACATAGTTGGCTTTTTGATTTCGAAAAGAACCTCATCAGCAAGAAACGCTATGCTTTCAGATCTAAATATTTTAGCATCCTTTCCAAATTGTTTCCCATAATTTTCATATTCATTTAATAAATAATTGCAAACAAGTAAGAAAGTCTAAGTTCGGGCTGAGCCGAACATTAAATACCCGGCGCAAGTATTAAATATATGTTTTTCACCTTTCCGAAAGCTACCGCTACATGGTAAACCGGGGTGTATCCATTTTGAGTAAATTAGCGTCCTTAAATTTCGAAATATTGAAGTTTCAAGCATTTCTGAAATTTACTGTTATATGAAAAGCGGCCGTAATTTTAGTCCGAATTCAATAATATTCAACGTTTTGCTTCTACGTGGCAAGCACAATAACCACACCGAGTTTGGTACAAATTGGTAGAACGGTTACCGAGATACATATATGTGATCATAAGTAGGCGGTGCCACGCCCATTTTTCAAAATTTTATCATAAACGTATTTCTTGGTAAAGAATTGTTGCAAGCATCAATTTTGAATAAATTTGCTTCAATAATTACTGATTTATCGAAGATTTCGTATTTCTCTAAATTACCGTTATATGGGATGTGGGCGTGGTTATTGTCGAATTTTAAAAATTTTCGGCCATTTCGTATATTATACCAAGGTTAACAACTGTGCTATGTTTGGAAGAAATTGGTGCAGCGGTTACCAAGATATACACATGTAACCATAAGTGGGCGTGGCTACGCCCATTTTCCAAAAATTTATAATATTCTTATTTTTCGTCTAAAACTTATTGTAAATATCAATTTTGAGTGAATAATCTTCAGTAGTTACTAAAATATCGCAGTTTTCGTATTTATGAAAATTACCGTTATATGGGAGGTAGGCGTGGTTATTGTCCGATTTTGCCCATTTTCAATACCATCCGTCCTACGCCCGAAGGAAGTGCACATACCAAGTTTCGTTAAGATATCTCAATTTTTACTCGAGTTATCGTGTGCACAGACGGACGGACGGACGGACAGACAGTCACCGCTTAATCGATTTCTCTTTTCATCCTGACCATTTATGTATACATTTGTCTATATCTATCTCGATTCGTTTTGCCTGTTACAAACAACCGTTATGTGAACAAAGTTATAATACCCTTGTGCACAAGTGCGCTCGGGTATAAAAATACGCGTTTTTTCTTCTAAGAGTTTCATGGAACTTTCGCAAATATCAGCAGCACCTATTTTTTTTCAACACGGTTGACAACCGAAAAAGGCTTTTCTTTTTTCGAACATCCAATCAGCCAAACTTCAAACAACTTGCCTTTTGTGATAGCATGATAGCCAAGAAAAAACCGTTTTTCTTGAAAACGGCTAAAAACGGCAAGTTAAGTAAAATAAATTCAACTCACTACATCTTAATTTATCCATTTCCGATTCCATTTTGTTTGCTGAAAGTTAACAAAATTGTAAAAGTTTACATAAAATCATAAATGGAAATAAATCAGAAAATTTTTGAGGTTATGCAAAGAAGTCAGCTCGTGTTTGGCCGAGCTTCTCCTCCAACTTGTGGCGTGCGCCTTGATATTGTCACACAAAGCGGAGGGACCTACAGTTTTACGCCGACTCCGAACGGCGACTGTATTTTTATGAGAAGCTGTTTTTCATGGCAGAGGTTTGCCATTGCCTGTCGAGGGACGACCGCTGTTAAGAAAAACCTTTTTCTAAATTTTTTGCGATGTTGCTTTGACCAGGGCTTGAACCCAGGTGCTGGTGAGTGAAAGCGCGCACTGCTTACCACTACACCACAGCGGCCGACCTACACCACAGCGCCAATCTATTATTATTATTAATTAAAGAAATCACGGAACTTATGGTGTTTTCGTTTCTACCAAAGAATGTTGCCTTTTGATTGCCCCTTTCTCTTTTCGTGTTCGATTCTAAAAGAAAGGCAAACGGTTAGAAAATTTTGTGCTCGTTTCTTAAAATGCCATAGTGTAACATCAAACACATTTTGCACCGTGGAAGGGCAACATTTTTTGGGAGAAACGAAATCGCAATTAATCATAATAAGCCGTTTTATGAAAAAAAAATTATTACACTTATCTAAGAAAAAGTATAAAAAAACTAGCGATGCATCCAGTTTTTTCAACAGACTTTTGACAAATAATACTTGATAGCTACATAATTCTTACCTAATTAAAGGTTATATTTTACCGCGCAAATAGTCGATGCTCTTTATAGCTAGACATCGAACATTTCCGCTGGAAATACCTATTGAAGGATCTTACTCTTTGACTTTTAATTACAAAAGAAGGGGACGTAGGGAGACAGTTTTAACGTAGAATCTCCACAGGCAAAAAATATTGGCTACAATTTGTCGTTTTATTTGCCAGATATACGTTTTATCCTTGCACTTGCACAATATTCGCATTCGCAAAAGCTCCGCATTATTGCGAATGCGAATGTTAAAATTAATTCAAAAGCTCCGCGGCTGCGAATGCGAATGCGAATATTCGCAACAACCCTGCTCCATTATGTATATGCAAATCATAAATTTGTATAGAAATGTTTGTATGTATCTCTACTTAAGTGCGCATAACTTCTACATCTGTTATTCAATTTAGATGAGCAGTGCCTTATTGTATTTATGAAAGATCATGCTTTGACGTGCAAGAATCCAAAAGTTAACAGGTTCGTTCATATTGATATTTTGACCGAAAGTAACTTTTTTTTGAATTTTTTTTTAATTATGCAAAAATGTCGATGAATACATGATTAGCTCCTAAAATACTAATAATAATAATAATAATAGATTGGCGCTTACACATATGTTAGTGTTTGGCCGAGCTTCTCCTCCGA